>NC_069504.1:1153194591-1153319591 GCF_027579735.1 Bombina bombina
CCCCCCACCCACCCCAGGTTTAAGGCCTTTTTTTAGGCATAATATTTTTTGGGCAGGGTGTAAAAAATTAAATACAAAAATAATCTCTTTTTAAGTAGATGTTCATCAGGGCTTGCATTCACTCTGGTCACACACACACACACACACACACACACACACACACACACACACACACACATATATATATATATATATGTATATTAAGACATTATTTTGCAAGTCAGATGATTAAAGTGTTTATATCAGAAAAAAATATCCTCACTGTATGATAGTTTGTCAGTAGGTAGCTGTTTAACCTTAAACATCTTCTTGGTGATTGACAGTTATTTTAAGCAAATATCTGCTTGGATAAATATGTAATGAATATACAAACTGGCCTTTAAAAGTACTTAAAAAATACAACAGTAGTTATGATAGGTTTAGGAATTGTATCCTAGGGGATAAAGTCACATGATACAATCATAATAAAAATATACTTGTATTGTTTCTGAATGTATTAAATGCATACAACATATTTTCAGTTGTGTTTTTAAGTCACATAGTTGTATAGATTCAGCAATAAATACTTATTCTTTGCATGTATGACAGATAGACAAACAGTAAATGTACAAGTATTTAGTGACTAATCCGTTAAGTATTTAATGCCTAATGAAGATGTATTGAAGGGAGAAAGGCATATGCTGTTCTACAGTGGTCACGGTGTAGTGCACACTGCACTGTATAGTCTGTGTGAGTCTCAATCACGCGGTGGAGCCAGGAAGAATACCGCATTCCCTCTCAGTCCAGGCCAGGCTGCGCAAGTGAGCTCCGCCTCCACTGTCACCACGTCATGCGCACCCACATACAATCCCATAGGACAGAAATAGCCGGGCCAGCCATTTAAGTCATTAGTAATTGGTTGATTTAGCCACCCAGCCCTGAGTTCAGTAGAGTGGCCCTAGGGACTCAAAATTCTGCTGCCCCTTAAAAATCTGCTGCCCTAGGCACCGGCCTTGTTGGCCTATGCCTTAATACACCCCTGGTTACTATGTGTAAGTGTATATATAATTACACTCTGTAGGCAGCATTACACAAACTATATGTCATTATACACTATGTCTGTGTGTTACTGTATATGTGTCACTATGTGTAAGTGTATATATAATTACACTCTGTATGCAGCATTACAGACTATATGTCATTATACACTATTTCTGTGTGTTACTGTATATGTGTCACTATGTGTAAGTGTATATATAATTACACTCTGTATGCAGCATTACACAGTCTATATGTCATTATACACTATGTCTGTGTGTTACTGTATGTGTCACTATGTGTAAGTGTATATATAATTACACTCTGTATGCAGCGTTACACAGACTATATGTCATTATACACTATTTCTGTGTGTTACTGTATATGTGTCACTATGTGTAAGTGTATATATAATTACACTCTGTATGCAGCATTACACAGACTATATGTCATTATACACTATGTCTGTGTGTTACTGTATATGTGTCACTATGTGTATATATAATTACACTCTGTATGCAGCGTTACACAGTCTATATGTCATTATACACTATGTCTGTGTGTTACTGTATATGTGTCACTATGTGTAAGTGTATATATAATTACACTCTGTATGCAGCATTACACAGTCTATATGTCATTATACACTATGTCTGTGTGTTACTGTATATGTGTCACTATGTGTAAGTGTATATATAATTACACTCTGTATGCAGCATTACACAGTCTATATGTCATTATACACTATTTCTGTGTGTTACTGTATATGTGTCACTATGTGTAAGTGTATATATAATTACACTCTGTATGCAGCATTACACAGACTATATGTCATTATACACTATTTCTGTGTGTTACTGTATATGTGTCACTATGTGTAAGTGTATATATAATTACACTCTGTATGCAGCATTACACAGTCTATATGTCATTATACACTATTTCTGTGTGTTACTGTATATGTGTCACTATGTGTAAGTGTATATATAATTACACTCTGTATGCAGCATTACACAGACTATATGTCATTATACACTATGTCTGTGTGTTACTGTATATGTGTCACTATGTGTAAGTGTATATATAATTACACTCTGTATGCAGCATTACAGACTATATGTCATTATACACTATGTCTGTGTGTTACTGTATATGTGTCACTATGTGTAAGTGTATATATAATTACACTCTGTATGCAGCATTACAGACTATATGTCATTATACACTATTTCTGTGTGTTACTGTATATGTGTCACTATGTGTAAGTGTATATATAATTACACTCTGTATGCAGCATTACACAGTCTATATGTCATTATACACTATGTCTGTGTGTTACTGTATATGTGTCACTATGTGTAAGTGTATATATAATTACACTCTGTATGCAGCATTACAGACTATATGTCATTATACACTATTTCTGTGTGTTACTGTATATGTGTCACTATGTGTAAGTGTATATATAATTACACTCTGTATGCAGCATTACACAGACTATATGTCATTATACACTATGTCTGTGTGTTACTGTATATGTGTCACTATGTGTAAGTGTATATATAATTACACTCTGTATGCAGCAGTAAACAGACTATATGTCATTATACACTATGTCTGTGTGTTACTGTATATGTGTCACTATGTGTAAGTGTATATATAATTACACTCTGTATGCAGCTTTACACAGACTATATGTCATTATACACTATGTCTGTGTGTTACTGTATATGTGTCACTATGTGTAAGTGTATATATAATTACACTCTGTATGCAGCATTACACAGTCTATATGTCATTATACACTATGTCTGTGTGTTACTGTATATGTGTCACTATGTGTAAGTGTATATATAATTACACTCTGTATGCAGCATTACACAGTCTATATGTCATTATACACTATGTCTGTGTGTTACTGTATATGTGTCACTATGTGTAAGTGTATATATAATTACACTCTGTATGCAGCATTACAGACTATATGTCATTATACACTATGTCTGTGTGTTACTGTATATGTGTCACTATGTGTAAGTGTATATATAATTACACTCTGTATGCAGCATTACACAGACTATATGTCATTATACACTATGTCTGTGTGTTACTGTATATGTGTCACTATGTGTAAGTGTATATATAATTACACTCTGTATGCAGCGTTACACAGTCTATATGTCATTATACACTATGTCTCTGTGTTACTGTATATGTGTCACTATGTGTAAGTGTATATATAATTACACTCTGTATGCAGCGTTACACAGTCTATATGTCATTATACACTATGTCTGTGTGTTACTGTATATGTGTCACTATGTGTAAGTGTATATATAATTACACTCTGTATGCAGCGTTACACAGTCTATATGTCATTATACACTATGTCTCTGTGTTACTGTATATGTGTCACTATGTGTAAGTGTATATATAATTACACTCTGTATGTAGCATTACAGACTATATGTCATTATACACTATGTCTGTGTGTTACTGTATATGTGTCACTATGTGTAAGTGTATATATAATTACACTCTGTATGCAGCATTACACAGACTATATGTCATTATACACTATGTCTGTGAGTTACAGTATATGTGTCACTATGTGTAAGTGTATATATAATTACACTCTGTATGCAGCATTACACAGACTATATGTCATTATACACTATTTCTGTGTGTTACTGTATATGTGTTACTATGTGTAAGTGTATATATAATTACACTCTGTATGCAGCATTACAGACTATATGTCATTATACACTATGTCTGTGTGTTACTGTATATGTGTCACTATGTGTAAGTGTATATATAATTACACTCTGTATGCAGCATTACAGACTATATGTCATTATACACTATTTCTGTGTGTTACTGTATATGTGTCACTATGTGTAAGTGTATATATAATTATACTCTGTATGCAGCATTACACAGACTATATGTCATTATACACTATTTCTGTGTGTTACTGTATATGTGTTACTATGTGTAAGTGTATATATAATTACACTCTGTATGCAGCATTACACAGTCTATATGTCATTATACACTATGTCTGTGTGTTACTGTATATGTGTCACTATGTGTAAGTGTATATATAATTACACTCTGTATGCAGCATTACAGTCTATATGTCATTATACACTATGTCTGTGTGTTACTGTATATGTGTTACTATGTGTAAGTGTATATATAATTACACTCTGTATGCAGCATTACAGACTATATGCCATTATACACTATTTCTGTGTGTTACTGTATATGTGTCACTATGTGTAAGTGTATATATAATTACACTCTGTATACAGCGTTACACAGACTATATGTCATTATACACTATTTCTGTGTGTTACTGTATATGTGTTACTATGTGTAAGTGTATATATAATTACACTATGTATGCAGCATTACACAGACTATATGTCATTATACACTATGTCTGTGTGTTACTGTATATGTGTTACTATGTGTAAGTGTATATATAATTACACTCTGTATGTAGCATTACACAGTCTATATGTCATTATACACTATGTCTGTGTGTTACTATATATGTGTTACTATGTGTAAGTGTATATATAATTACACTCTGTATGCAGCGTTACACAGACTATATGTCATTATACACTATGTCTCTGTGTTACTGTATATGTGTCACTATGTGTAAGTGTATATATAATTACACTCTGTATGCAGCGTTACAGACTATATGTCATTATACACTATGTCTGTGTGTTACTGTATATGTGTCACTATGTGTAAGTGTATATATAATTACACTCTGTATGCAGCATTACAGTCTATATGTCATTATACACTATGTCTGTGTGTTACTGTATATGTGTCACTATGTGTAAGTGTATATATAATTACACTCTGTATGCAGCATTACACAGTCTATATGTCATTATACACTATTTCTGTGTGTTACTGTATATGTGTCACTATGTGTAAGTGTATATATAATTACACTCTGTATGCAGCATTACAGACTATATGTCATTATACATTATTTCTGTGTGTTACAGTATATGTGTCACTATGTGTAAGTGTATATATAATTACACTCTGTATGCAGCATTACAGACTATATGTCATTATACACTATTTCTGTGTGTTACAGTATATGTGTCACTATGTGTAAGTGTATATATAATTACACTCTGTATGCAGCATTACAGACTATATGTCATTATACACTATTTCTGTGTGTTACTGTATATGTGTCACTATGTGTAAGTGTATATATAATTACACTCTGTATGCAGCGTTACAGACTATATGTCATTATACACTATGTCTGTGTGTTACTGTATATGTGTCACTATGTGTAAGTGTATATATAATTACACTCTGTATGCAGCGTTATACAGACTATATGTCATTATACACTATTTCTGTGTGTTACTGTATGTGTCACTATGTGTAAGTGTATATATAATTACACTATGTATGCAGCATTACAGACTATATGTCATTATACACTATGTCTGTGTGTTACTGTGTATGTGTCACTATGTGTAAGTGTATACATAATTACACTCTGTATGCAGCGTTACAGACTATATGTCATTATACACTATGTCTGTGTGTTACTGTATATGTGTCACTATGTGTAAGTGTATATATAATTACACTCTGTATGCAGCATTACAGACTATATGTCATTATACACTATGTCTGTGTGTTACTGTATATGTGTCACTATGTGTAAGTGTATATATAATTACACTCTGTATGCAGCATTACACAGTCTATATGTCATTATACACTATGTCTGTGTGTTACTGTATGTGTCACTATGTGTATGTGTATATATAATTACACTCTGTATGCAGTGTTACACAGTCTATATGTCATTATACACTATGTCTGTGTGTTACTGTATATGTGTCACTATGTGTAAGTGTATATATAATTACACTCTGTATGCAGCGTTACACAGTCTATATGTCATTATACACTATGTCTGTGTGTTACTGTATATGTGTTACTATGTGTAAGTGTATATATAATTACACTCTGTATGCAGTGTTACACAGTCTATATGTCATTATACACTATGTCTGTGTGTTACTGTGTATGTGTCACTATGCGTAAGTGTATATATAATTACACTCTGTATGCAGCGTTATACAGACTATATGTCATTATACACTATGTCTGTGTGTTACTGTATATGTGTCACTATGTGTAAGTGTATATATAATTACACTCTGTATGCAGCATTACACAGACTATATGTCATTATACACTATGTCTGTGTGTTACTGTATATGTGTCACTATGTGTAAGTGTATATATAATTACACTCTGTATGCAGCATTACAGACTATATGTCATTATACACTATTTCTGTGTGTTACTGTATATGTGTCACTATGTGTAAGTGTATATATAATTACACTCTGTATGCAGCATTACAGACTATATGTCATTATACACTATGTCTGTGTGTTACTGTATATGTGTCACTATGTGTAAGTGTATATATAATTACACTCTGTATGCAGCATTACACAGACTATATGTCATTATACACTATTTCTGTGTGTTACTGTATATGTGTTACTATGTGTAAGTGTATATATAATTACACTCTGTATGCAGCATTACACAGACTATATGTCATTATACACTATTTCTGTGTGTTACTGTATATGTGTCACTATGTGTAAGTGTATATATAATTACACTCTGTATGCAGCATTACACAGACTATATGTCATTATACACTATGTCTGTGTGTTACTGTATGTGTCACTATGTGTAAGTGTATATATAATTACACTCTGTATGCAGCGTTACAGACTATATGTCATTATACACTATGTCTGTGTGTTACTGTATATGTGTCACTATGTGTAAGTGTATATATAATTACACTCTGTATGCAGCGTTATACAGACTATATGTCATTATACACTATGTCTGTGTGTTACTGTATATGTGTCACTATGTGTAAGTGTATATATAATTACACTCTGTATGCAGCATTACACAGTCTATATGTCATTATACACTATTTCTGTGTGTTACTGTATATGTGTCACTATGTGTAAGTGTATATATAATTATACTGTGTATGCAGCATTACACAGACTATATGTCATTATACACTATTTCTGTGTGTTACTGTATATGTGTTACTATGTGTAAGTGTATATATAATTACACTCTGTATGCAGCATTACAGACTATATGTCATTATACACTATGTCTGTGTGTTACTGTATATGTGTCACTATGTGTAAGTGTATATATAATTACACTCTGTATGCAGCATTACACAGACTATATGTCATTATACACTATGTCTGTGTGTTACTGTATGTGTGTCACTATGTGTAAGTGTATATATAATTACACTCTGTATGCAGAATTACACAGACTATATGTCATTATACACTATGTCTGTGTGTTACTGTATATGTGTTACTATGTGTAAGTGTATATATAATTACACTCTGTATGCAGTGTTACACAGTCTATATGTCATTATACACTATGTCTGTGTGTTACTGTATATGTGTCACTATGTGTAAGTGTATATATAATTACACTCTGTATGCAGCATTACATACTATATGTCATTATACACTATGTCTGTGTGTTACTGTGTATGTGTCACTATGTGTAAGTGTATATATAATTACACTCTGTATGCAGCGTTACAGACTATATGTCATTATACACTATGTCTGTGTGTTACTGTATATGTGTCACTATGTGTAAGTGTATATATAATTACACTCTGTATGCAGCATTACACAGACTATATGTCATTATACACTATGTCTGTGTGTTACTGTATATGTGTCACTATGCGTAAGTGTATATATAATTACACTCTGTATGCAGCGTTATACAGACTATATGTCATTATACACTATGTCTGTGTGTTACTGTATATGTGTTACTATGTGTAAGTGTATATATAATTACACTCTGTATGCAGCATTACACAGACTATATGTCATTATACACTATGTCTGTGTGTTACTGTATATGTGTCACTATGTGTAAGTGTATATATAATTACACTCTGTATGCAGCATTACAGACTATATGTCATTATACACTATTTCTGTGTGTTACTGTATATGTGTCACTATGTGTAAGTGTATATATAATTACACTCTGTATGCAGCATTACAGACTATATGTCATTATACACTATGTCTGTGTGTTACTGTATATGTGTCACTATGTGTAAGTGTATATATAATTATACTCTGTATGCAGCATTACACAGACTATATGTCATTATACACTATTTCTGTGTGTTACTATATATGTGTTACTATGTGTAAGTGTATATATAATTACACTCTGTATGCAGCATTACACAGACTATATGTCATTATACACTATTTCTGTGTGTTACTGTATATGTGTCACTATGTGTAAGTGTATATATAATTACACTCTGTATGCAGCATTACACAGACTATATGTCATTATACACTATGTCTGTGTGTTACTGTATGTGTCACTATGTGTAAGTGTATATATAATTACACTCTGTATGCAGCGTTACAGACTATATGTCATTATACACTATGTCTGTGTGTTACTGTATATGTGTCACTATGTGTAAGTGTATATATAATTACACTCTGTATGCAGCATTACAGACTATATGTCATTATACACTATGTCTGTGTGTTACTGTATATGTGTCACTATGTGTAAGTGTATATATAATTACACTCTGTATGCAGCGTTACAGACTATATGTCATTATACACTATGTCTGTGTGTTACTGTATATGTGTCACTATGTGTAAGTGTATATATAATTACACTCTGTATGCAGCGTTATACAGACTATATGTCATTATACACTATGTCTGTGTGTTACTGTATATGTGTCACTATGTGTAAGTGTATATATAATTACACTCTGTATGCAGCATTACACAGTCTATATGTCATTATACACTATGTCTGTGTGTTACTGTATATGTGTCACTATGTGTAAGTGTATATATAATTATACTGTGTATGCATCATTACACAGACTATATGTCATTATACACTATTTCTGTGTGTTACTGTATATGTGTTACTATGTGTAAGTGTATATATAATTACACTCTGTATGCAGCATTACAGACTATATGTCATTATACACTATGTCTGTGTGTTACTGTATATGTGTCACTATGTGTAAGTGTATATATAATTACACTCTGTATGCAGAATTACACAGACTATATGTCATTATACACTATGTCTGTGTGTTACTGTATGTGTGTCACTATGTGTAAGTGTATATATAATTACACTCTGTATGCAGAATTACACAGACTATATGTCATTATACACTATGTCTGTGTGTTACTGTATATGTGTCACTATGTGTAAGTGTATATATAATTACACTCTGTATGCAGAATTACACAGACTATATGTCATTATACATTATGTCTGTGTGTTACTGTATATGTGTCACTATGTGTAAGTGTATATATAATTACACTCTGTATGCAGCATTACAGACTATATGTCATTATACACTATTTCTGTGTGTTACT
The DNA here is from genome assembly GCF_027579735.1 of Bombina bombina. Lineage (NCBI taxonomy): Eukaryota > Metazoa > Chordata > Amphibia > Anura > Bombinatoridae > Bombina > Bombina bombina. Next base: position 1,153,204,158 of record NC_069504.1, read on the forward strand.
GTATATGTGTCACTATGTGTAAGTGTATATATAATTACACTCTGTATGCAGCATTACACAGTCTATATGTCATTATACACTATGTCTGTGTGTTACTGTATATGTGTCACTATGTGTAAGTGTATATATAATTACACTCTGTATGCAGCGTTACACAGTCTATATGTCATTATACACTATTTCTGTGTGTTACTGTATATGTGTCACTATGTGTAAGTGTATATATAATTACACTCTGTATGCAGCGTTACACAGTCTATATGTCATTATACACTATTTCTGTGTGTTACAGTATATGTGTCACTATGTGTAAGTGTATATATAATTACACTCTGTATGCAGCGTTACAGACTATATGTCATTATACACTATGTCTGTGTGTTACAGTATATGTGTCACTATGTGTAAGTGTATATATAATTACACTCTGTATGCAGCGTTACAGACTATATGTCATTATACACTATGTCTGTGTGTTACTGTATATGTGTCACTATGTGTAAGTGTATATATAATTACACTCTGTATGCAGCGTTACAGACTATATGTCATTATACACTATGTCTGTGTGTTACTGTATATGTGTCACTATGTGTAAGTGTATATATAATTACACTCTGTATGCAGCGTTACACAGTCTATATGTCATTATACACTATGTCTGTGTGTTACTGTATATGTGTCACTATGTGTAAGTGTATATATAATTACACTCTGTATGTAGCATTACACAGTCTATATGTCATTATACACTATGTCTGTGTGTTACTGTATATGTGTCACTATGTGTAAGTGTATATATAATTACACTCTGTATGCAGCGTTACAGACTATATGTCATTATACACTATGTCTGTGTGTTACTGTATATGTGTCACTATGTGTAAGTGTATATATAATTACACTCTGTATGCAGCATTACACAGACTATATGTCATTATACACTATTTCTGTGTGTTACTGTATATGTGTCACTATGTGTAAGTGTATATATAATTACACTCTGTATGCAGCATTACACAGTCTATATGTCATTATACACTATGTCTGTGTGTTACTGTATATGTGTCACTATGTGTAAGTGTATATATAATTACACTCTGTATGCAGCATTACACAGACTATATGTCATTATACACTATTTCTGTGTGTTACTGTATATGTGTCACTATGTGTAAGTGTATATATAATTACACTCTGTATGCAGCATTACACAGTCTATATGTCATTATACACTATGTCTGTGTGTTACTGTATATGTGTCACTATGTGTAAGTGTATATATAATTACACTCTGTATGCAGCGTTACAGACTATATGTCATTATACACTATGTCTGTGTGTTACTGTATATGTGTCACTATGTGTAAGTGTATATATAATTACACTCTGTATGCAGCATTACACAGACTATATGTCATTATACACTATGTCTGTGTGTTACAGTATATGTGTCACTATGTGTAAGTGTATACATAATTACACTCTGTATGCAGCGTTACAGACTATATGTCATTATACACTATTTCTGTGTGTTACTGTATATGTGTCACTATATGTAAGTGTATATATAATTACACTCTGTATGCAGAATTACAGTCTATATGTCATTATACACTATGTCTGTGTGTTACTATATATGTGTTACTATGTGTAAGTGTATATATAATTACACTCGGTATGCAGCATTACAGACTATATGTCATTATACACTATGTCTGTGTGTTACTGTATATGTGTCACTATGTGTAAGTGTATATATAATTACACTCTGTATGCAGCATTACACAGTCTATATGTCATTATACACTATTTCTGTGTGTTACTGTATGTGTCACTATGTGTAAGTGTATATATAATTACACTCTGTATGCAGCGTTACAGACTATATGTCATTATACACTATGTCTGTGTGTTACTGTATGTGTCACTATGTGTAAGTGTATATATAATTACACTCTGTATGCAGCGTTACAGACTATATGTCATTATACACTATTTCTGTGTGTTACTGTATATGTGTCACTATGTGTAAGTGTATATATAATTACACTCTGTATGCAGCGTTACACAGTCTATATGCCATTACACACTATTTCTGTGAGCTGCAGTATATTTGGGATTGGACAATATATAAATCATACAATGATACACAGACATGTCACTGTGCCACTCACTTATCTCCTCACACAGTACAGACCCCAGTAATCCTGCCTGATACAGATATTGCACATTATGCATAGTCTGCAATGGGTTAACTGTCTACCTATTTGTACCTCGTGTGATAGCGCTGTCTGTGTAAGGTCTTTATACATAAATGATAATAATCATCATAAAGAGATTGTTGTTATCCAGTTAAATAATGTCATGACTTGTGAAGCTGTTTATCATTACAATAAATCACATTATACAACAAGTCTCACACTATCTGCTCATCACATCTTGTACTGAAATGACACAGGAGCAGTTTATCAGCAGAGGGCACTAGTAACCTGTTTTTACTGAGATGAATCTTCAGTAAAGAAGAAATTCTAATATTTACAGAAGTTGCATTAACCCCTTGAATGAGACAGGGAGACAGGCACAGGGAGACAGACAGGGAGACAGGCACAGGGAGACAGACAGGGAGACAGGCACAGGGAGACAGACAGGGAGACAGACACAGGGAGAGAGAGAGGTAGAGAGAGAGAGAGAGAGACAGACACAGGGAGAGAGAGAGACAGAGCGAGAGAGAGACGGAGAGATGGAGAGACGGAGAGAGAGAGAGAGAGAGAGAGAGAGAGACAGAGCGAGAGAGACAGAGCGAGAGAGACAGAGAGAGAGCGAGAGAGAGATAGAGAGACAGACACAGGGAGAGAGAGAGACAGAGCGAGAGAGATACGGAAACAGAGAGAGAGAGACACAGAGAGAGAGAGACAGAGCGAGAGAGACAGAGAGAGAGCGAGAGAGAGACAGAGAGACAGACACAGGGAGAGAGAGAGAGACAGAGCGAGAGAGACAGAGAGAGAGCGAGCGAGAGAGAGAGAGACAGAGAGATAGACACAGGGAGACAGACACAGGGAGAGAGAGAGACAGAGCGATAGAGATATGGAAACAGAGAGAGAGAGACAGAGAGACACAGAGAGAGAGAGACAGAGCAAGAGAGAGACAGAGCGAGAGAGAGACTGAGAGACAGACAGAGAGAGAGACTGAGAGACAGACAGAGAGAGAGACAGAACGAGAGAGAGACAGAGTGAGAGAGAGAAAGACAGAGTGAGCGAGAGAGAGACAGAGAGAGAGCGAGAGAGAGACAGAGAGAGTGTGAGAGAGAGAGACATGGAGACAGACACAGGGATACAAACACAGGGGGAGAGAGATACAGATAGAGACAGACAGAGAGAGACAAAGAGACAGAGAGAGAGAGAAACAGAGAGAGAGACACAGAGAGAGAGACAGAGAGACAGACAGAGACAGACAGAGAGAGAGAGAACCCAAGACAGAAAGAGAGACAGTGAGAGACAGAGAGAGAGAGACAGAGAGGTAGAGACAGGGAGAGACAGACAGAGAGAGAGACAGAGAGAGACAGAGAGAGATAGAGAGAGACAGAGAGAGACAGAGAGAGAGACAGAGAGAGAGAGAGACAGAGAGAGACAGAGAGAGAGACAGAGAGACAGAGAGAGAGAGAGAGAGAGAGAGAGAGAACAAGACAGACAGAGAGAACAAGACAGACAGAGAGAGAGAGAGAGAGAGAGAGAGAGAGAGAGAGAGAAAGAGACAGACAGGGAGACAGACAGGGAGACAGACAGGCAGGCACTGACAGTGAGAGACTGAGGGGTTAATTTTTTCTAGGGAAGGATAAACCTGCTTAGTGCTTATGTTTTTTGACTCAATTTTTTTTATTGGGGTATGTGTGGAAAATGGTTTAGTTTATTATATTTTTTTTCCCCTTGTGAGAAGGATCATTTTTAGCTCTGCATTACGATATGTGCAGATAGAGAGCTCATCCGGATTATAACACTTTAAATTGCTGACAGACAGCAAGCATTTGTATTGGGCTTATTGTGACGTAGTCGTCCTGGGATCGTGCACTTTTTTAGTGGGCGCAGCTCCCTTTGGTTTGTCATGTGATTTGCTTGCTCTTCCGCTCTCTTTGAGATCGGTGCGGCAGTTCATGTCGGAGCCGCTTTCATACCTTCCTACAGCTAACCGTACTACTGGAGACTTTTTAGTTGCAGAGTGAAGTTGTGGTTATTCTGTTTGAGGTCAGGTAAGAGCATATCAGTTAATCTGAGGTGTAGAGGTTGCCAATATCATATGAATTTCCTCCTTGGGGTAAATTAAAATTGTGAGTTTAAGGGAAGTTTTTCTTAAAGTGACAGTGACAGCTTTTTATTTTTTGTCTCTTTCATCTGTTTTGGGGGCTATGTCTGACTTGGAGCAGGAGTCTGCTCTTTTGAATACCTGTTTATTGTGTTTAGAGGCCCAAATTGTTACCCCTATGCAATTTTGTTCCTCATGTGTAGAGGTGTAAAGATAAAGTTATTTTTGCTGAGCCTAATGTCTCTCAGGATGATGCTGTTCAGGCAAGGCCACAGCTTTCTCCTATCACGTCCCAAGCCTCTATGGTGTCACATGCAGTGCCCTGCGGTTCCCTTCAGCCTCCTGGAGGTGTATATTTGCCTGCAGATTTTGCTGCGCAGGTATCTTCTTGGGCATTATCTGCTTTTAGTATGTTAAAGGGAAAACGCAAGAGGAACATTAGAGATTCAGATAGTAAGGTTTCTGTTCAGTCTGTTGCTACACAATTTGCTCCCCCTCTTAAGTCTGATAAGGAGGATACATTTGGTAGCTTCTGAGGGTGAAATCTCGGATTCAGACAGTATAATTCCTTCTTCTGATGCTGAAGTAGTATCATTTAGATTTAAGCTGGAACACCTTCGTGTTTTGTTAAAGGAGGATTTGGCTACTTTGGACGACTCCGATACACCTGTCGTTGTCAACCCTAAGAAATCTAATAAACTTTATAGATATTACAATGTTTCTTCCTCTGCAGAAGTGTTTCCTGTTCCAGACCGTGCAATGGAAATTATTGCACAGGAATGGGAGAAGCCAGGGATTTCTTTTTCCTCATCTCCTATCTTTAAAAGGATGTTTCCTGTTGCTGACTCCATTAAAGATTTGTGGTGTATGGTGCCTAAAGTAGAAGGGGCTATTTCTACTCTGGCTAAGAGTACTACTATTCCTATAGAGGATAGCTGATCTTTTAAGGATCCAATGGACAAAAAGCTGGAGGCTTATTTGAAGAAGATGTATGTCCATCAAGGTCTTCAATGGCAACCTGCAGTTTGTATTGCCACTGTGTCTAGTGTGGCATCCTTTTGGTTAAATGCCTTGTCTGATTTTCTTCAGGTAGAAACTCCTTTGGAGGAGATCCAAGACAGGATTATGGCTCTCAAGCTAGCCAATTCCTTTATTTTTGATGCTACCATGCAAGTTATTAACCTGGGAGCCAAAATATCTGGCTGAAGGATGCCTGAATGATGCATATCTTCATGTTCCCATCCACAGGGATCATCACAAGTTCCTGAGATTCGTTTTTCTAGACAAACACTTTCAGTTTGTGGCTCTTCCGTTTGGTCTTGCCACAGCTCCCAGAATTTTCTCAAAGGTTCTGGAGGCTCTCTTGGCAGTGATCAGGTCTCAGGGAATTGCAGTGGTGCCCTATCTGGAGGAAATCTTGGTTCAGGCGCAATTGTTTCAACAAGCAAACTCTCATACAGAGATCTTGTTGTCTTTTCTATGTTCCCACAGATGGGAAGTGAATCTGGGAAAGAGTTCCCTTGTTCCAGCTACAAGTGTGGTTTTCTTGGGGACCATAATAGATTCCCTATCTATGAAGAATTTTTCTGACAGAGGTCAGAAAATCAAAAATTCTCTCCTCTTGCCTCGCTCTACAGTCTACTGTTCAGCTATCAGTGGCTCAGTTTATGGAGGTAATTGGTCTGATGGTCGCTTCAATGGACATAAATCCCTTTGCTCGATTCCATTTGAGAGCTCTGCAGTTATGCCTGCTCAGACAATGGAATAGAGACCATTCGGATCTGTATCAGAGGATAGATCTAGATCAGTCGACAAGAGACTCTCTCCTGTGGTGGCTTTCTCAGGAACATCTGTCTCAGGGCACATGTTTCCAGAGACCTTCCTGGGTGATTGTGACCATGAACACTAGCTTGCTGGGCTGGGGAGCAGTCTGGGACTCATTAAAGGTGCAGGGACTATGGACCCGGGAGGAGTCTGCTCTCCTCATAAACATCTTGGAGTTGAGAGCGATTTACATTGCTCTGATGGCTTGTCCTCAGTTGTCCTTAGCCCGGTTTATCAGATTCCAGTCGGACAACATCACCTCAGTGGCTTACATCAACCACCAGGGAGAAACTCGGAGTTCCTTAGCCATGAAAAAGGTGGCTCGGATTGTTCAGCGGGCGGAAGCTCACAATTGTTGTCTATCCGCCATTTACATTCCAGAAGTGGACAACTGGGATGCAGATTTCTTGAGCAGACAGACTTTTCATCCTGTGGAGTGGGCTCTCCATCCGGAGGTGTTTTCCAGGATAATCCTCAAATGGGGGGGGGGGGGGCCGGAATTAGATCTGATGAAGTCTCGGCAGAACGCCAAACTTCCAAGGTACGGTTCAAGGTCAACAGATCCGCAGGCCACCCTGATAGATGCTTTGGTGGTTTCTTGGGATTTCAGGGTAGCATACCTGTTTCCTCGGTTGGCGCTCCTTCCATGAGTGATTGCTCGTATCAAACAGGAGAGTGCATCGCTAATTCTAATAGCTCCTGCATGGCCTCACAGTACAGATAATGCAGACCTAGTGAAGATATCTCTTCCATCTTGTGGGTTTCCTCTGAGGAAGGACCGTCTAACTCAGGGTCCATTCCTTCATCCAAATCTCATTTCTCTGAAGCTGACTGCTTGGAAATTGAATGCTTAGTTCTGTCTAAGCATGTATTTTCTGAGTCAGTCATTGAGACCATGATTCAGGCTAGCAAGCCTGTTACTAGAAAGATTAACCATAAGATATGGCGTAAATACCTGTACTGGTGTGAATCCATGGGCTACTCTTGGAGTAGGGTCAGGATTCCTAGGATTTTGTCTTTTCTCCAGGGTGGTCTGGAGAAGGGTTTGTCAGCCAGTACTTTGAAGGGTCAGATTTCTGCATTATCTATTTTGTTGTACAATCGTCTGGTGGATTTGCCAGACGTCCAAACTTTTTGTCAGGCCCTGGTCAGTCTATTGCTTCTCATTGGAGTCTTAACCTTGTTCTTAAATTTTTGCAGCAGGCTCCATTTGAGCCATTGCATTCCATAGATATTAAGTTGTTGTTAAGTTGTTTCTTATTGCTATCTCTTCTGCTAGGAGAGTTTCAGAACTTATCTATCTTATCTTCCATGTGGATAAGGCAGTTCTTCGTACTAAGTTTGTTTTCTTCTGAAAGTGGTTTTGGATAGAAATATTAATCAGGAAATTGTTGTTCCTTCTCTATGTACTAATCCTTCTTGTCATAAATAACATTTGTTGCACAACTAAGGGCTTTCGACTAAGGGTTTTCGCCAGTCTTCTGCCCTGTTTGTTTGTTTCTCAGGAAGCGTAAGAGTCAAAAGGCTTCTTGGGCTTTTAAAAATGAAGCTTCTGTGGAACAGATTTGCAAGGCTGCAACTTGGTCTTCTCTGCATACGTTTTCAAAATTTTCAAAATTTGATACTTTTGCCTTGGCTGAGGCTTCTTTTGGGAGAAAGGTTCATAAAGTGGTGGTGCCTTCAGTTTAGGTCCGCCTGTCTTGTTATCCGTCACTAGTCATCTGTTTCCTCTAGCTTGGGTATTGGTTCCCACTAGTAATTGCTGACATTGTGGACTCTCCATATCTTATGAAAGAAAACAAAATTTATGTTTACCTGATAAATTTCTTTCTTTCTGGATATGGAGAATCCACGACCCCTCCCTTAAATTTTAGACAGCTATTTTTGACTAAACCTCAGGCACCTCTACACCTTTTTGTTATTCCTTTTTCCATTCTCCTTTCGGCCGAATGACTGGGGATTATGGGTAGGGGAGTGACATTTAACAGCTTTGCTGTGGTGCTCTTTGCCTCCTCCTGCTGGCCAGAAGTGATATTCCCACTAGAAATTGATGACGTTGTGGACTCTCCATATCCGGAAATAAATACATTTATCAGGTAAGCATAAATTTTGTTTTAGAACTCCACTTTTTATGATTTTTTTATGAATTTTACAAATGTAGGTATTTTTAAATATAATTAGATATTCCATTTAATATATGTCTTCATTTTAGATACTAACATATATTCTCCCTTTTGTCTCCTATTTTTTACACCTAGATTTAGAGTTTTGCGGCCAAAGGGGTGCGTTAGCTACGCGTGTTTTTTTTTCCCTGCACCTTTTAAATAACGCTGGTATTTAGAGTTCTCTGAAGGGCTGCGTTAGGCTCCAAAAAGGGAGCGTACAGGCATATTTACCACCACTTCAACTCTAAATACCAGCGTTGCTTACGGTAGCGGCCAGCTTGAAAAACGTGTTCGTGCACGATTCCCCCATAGGAAACAATGGGGCAGTTTGAGCTGAAAAAAAAACTAACACCTGCAAAAAAGCAGCGTTCAGCTCCTAACGCAGCCCCATTGTTTCCTATGGGGAAACACTCTCTAAGTCTGCACCTAACACCCTAACATGTACCCCGAGTCTAAACACCCCTAATTTTACACTTATTAACCTCTAATCTGCCGCCCCCGCTATCGCTGACCCCTGCATTTTATTATTAACCCCTAATCTGCCGCTCCGTACACCGCCGCCACCTACATTATACCTATGTACCCCTAATCTGCTGCCCCTAACACCGCCGACCCCTATATTATATTTATTAACCCCTAATCTGCCCCCCCCAACGTTGCCGCTACCTACCTAAACTTATTAACCCCTAATCTTCCGACCGGACCTCGCCGCCACTATAATAAATGTATTAACCCCTAAACCGCCTCACTCCCGCCTCGCAAACCCTATAATAAATTTTATTAACCCCTAATCTGCCCTCACTAACATCGCCGACACATAACTTCAAGTATTAACCCCTAATCTGCTGACCGGACCTCACCGCTACTATAATAAATTTATTAACCCCTAAAGCTAAGTCTAACCCTAACCCTAACACCCCCCTAAATTAAATATAATTTAAATCTAATGAAATAAATTATTTCTTATTAAATAAATTAATCCTATTTAAAGCTAAATACTTACCTGTAAAATAAACCCTAATATAGCTACAATATAACAAATAATTATATTGTAGCTATTTTAGGATTTATATTTATTTTACAGGCAACTTTGTATTTATTTTAACTAGGTACAATAGCTATTTAATAGTTATTAACTATTTAATAGCTACCTAGTTAAAATAATTACAAAATTACCTGTAAAATAAATCCTAACCTAAGTTACAATTAAACCTAACACTACACTATCAATAAATTAATTAAATAAACTACCTACAATTACCTACAATTAAATCAACTAAACTAAATTACAAAAAAAACAAAACACTAAATTACAAAAAAAACAAACACTAAATTACAAAAAATAAAAAAATACAAGAATTTTAAACTAATTACACCTACTCTAAGCCCCCTAAAAAAATAACAAAGCCCCCCAAAATAAAAAATGCCCTACCCTATTCTAAAATAAAAAGTTAACAGCTCTTTTACCTTACCAGCCCTTAAAAGGGCCTTTTGCGGAGCATGTCCCAAAGAAATCAGCTCTTTTGCCTGAAAAAAAAAACATACAATACCCCCCCCAACATTACAACCCACCACCCACATACCCCTAATCTAACCCACCCAAACCCCCCTTAAAAAAACCTAACACTAAGCCCCTGAAGATCTACCTAAATTGTATTCTCCCAGCCGGGTATCACTGATCTTTCCAGAAGAGGATCCGAAGTCTTCATCCTATCCGGCAAGAAGAGGTCCTCCAGAGGGTCCGAAGTCTTCATTCTATCCAGCAAGAAGAGGTCCTCCAGAGGGTCCGAAGTCTTCATTCTATCCAGCAAGAAGAGGTCCTCCAGAGGGTCCAAAGTCTTCATCCAGGCGGCATCTTCTATTTTCTTCTATCCGGAGCGGAGTGGGTCCATCTTGAAGCAGCCGACGCGGAGCCATCCTTCCTCACCGATGGACTAACGACGAATGAAGGTTCCTTTAAATGACATCATCCAAGATGGCGTCCCTCGAATTCCGATCGGAATTAAGGTAGGAAAAATCTGATTGGCTGATTGAATCAGCCAATCAGATTGAAGTTCAATCCGATTGGCTGATTGGATCAGCCAGTCAGATTGAGCTCGCATTCTATTGGCTGTTACGATCAGCCAATAGAATGAGAGCTCAAACTGATTGGCTGATCCAATCAGCCAATCGGATTGAACTTCAATCTGATTGGCTGATTCAATCAGCCAATCAGATTTTTCCTACCTTAATTCCGATTGGCTGATAAAATCCTATCAGCCAATCGGAATTCGAGGGACGCCATCTTCGATGACATCATTTAAAGAAACCTTCATTCGTCGTTAGTCCGTCGATGAGGAAGGATGGCTCCGCATCGGCTGCTTCAAGATGGACCCACTCCGCTCCGGATGGAAGAAGATAGAAGATGCCGCCTGGATGAAGACTTTGGACCCTTTGGAGGACCTCTTCTTGCCGGATAGGATGAAGACTTCGGACCCTCTGGAGGACCTCTTCTTGCCGGATAGGATGAAGACTTCGGATCCTCTTCTGGAAAGATCAGTTAAAACGTTATTTATATCAACTGAACATACATGTTATACAGTGAATGTACATAACAGGCATCAGGAATGGTACATAACAAAACTTCTGCATCTTTATACTGATAGGTGGTCACATTTTCTAGCACCCCGTATGTCTAGCTTGGTCTCAATGTTAACTAACTTTGACCTCTTTTGGGTCTTTAATACACAATATAAATGACCTTCCAATGTCCAGTTTCAATAAAATTTAGTCTTTAAACAAGTGTTATATATATATATCGACCGAATACAATGAGATAACAATAACATGAATCTATATCTTTTTTTGAGATATCACCTGGGCCGCCACCAGTTCCGAAATTTGGGTAGGTGGGGGAGCTGGGACGGGGAGGAAGGGGGATATACTCTGATAAAGGAGGGTGTGGATATAATATAGAGAATTGTGGTGCAAGGTTCTTGCCTAAGAATGTTTTAGGGTCTCTATTACTGTTTCCATATCATTAACATTCTTTCATGTACTTCAACAGTATTGTTTCTAATGTAATGATATCTTTCTAATTGCAGAAGTGTCTCAACCTGTTTCACTCATTCCCTCAATACAGGGGTCTTGCCAGATTTCCAGTATCTGGGAATCAGCATTTTTGAGCTACTTAACATAGATAGTAACAATTTTCGTTTCGCCACATCTTTTAGTTGGGGAGGCTTGTAAAAAGTAATATTTTCAGATCCCTGGGGACTATGGACTATGTGCTATTATATCTGTCCAGAATTGTTGAATGTTAGGACAATCCCACCAGATATGTTGTATGGTATCCTCTTCTGTGCAGCCCCTCAAACACCTTCCCGTAGAGGTAGCGTATATCACTTTTAATCTTGCTGGCATCAGGTACCACCTTGTCAGAAACTTAAAATGGTCTCCTGCACTTGGGCTGAGATGGATGCTACTTTGTTATTAAGGAATATGGATTTCCAACTTTTCAGGGTTAGTCCTATGGTAAGCTCCCTGTCCCATGCCCTGGTCTATGTTGGCAAAATATCTTCACCGGTTATCTGCAATTTCTTGCACAAGATAGATATTAAGTGTGAGGGTGTCTGATTTGCCAGGCACAATTTTTCAAAATCAGTCACTTGCCTGAGGAGTGATAATTTATGTCTATGGGGGTTAATATAGTGACTTATCTGTGCGTATGCCATCCATGTTATAGAGGGGTCTGTTTCTTATATATCTCCCAGCTTTTTTAGTTTGTGATGTTGAGGTTGCCTCAAGTGGTGTATTGTATTTCTCTTTATGTGTTAGCCATTGTAGTAATACCATTTTATTAAATTAAGTTTCAGGTCAGGGTTGTCTAAGTAAGGCGTCATTGGCGATGCCAGTGTTGAAATATGGGTAGAGGTGTGAATAATCCTATCCCACGTCACGAAGAGATCTTTTATTAGAGGATAATCCTCTATCAGGGTAGGTCTTTCTTTTTTCAGTAGCCACGTGAGATGTCCTGGATCGTTTGTGTGCAGTATAGACCTATCTATCTGAATCCAGTGTTTTTTGGAATCATTGGTGCACCATTCCACAAGCCTCTGCAAAATTATTGCCTGTTTATACAACTGCAAATTTGGTATACCCAACCTTCCTCTCTCCTTGGGTAGATATAATGTTTGCATAGTTATCCTTGGTCTTATACCATTCCAAATGAATGCCTCCATCGCATTCTATAATTTTGTTAAGTGGTCCAAGGGTAGTGGAATGGGAAGGGTCTGCAGAACATAAATAATTCTGGGTAAAATATTCATCTTTATAACTCCGATTCTACCTAGCCATGAAAGGTTTTTACTTTTCCAGCAAGAAAGATCCCTAGTTATTGCCCCTTCTAAGTGCTTATAATTAGCTTCAAATAGTGTCTCTGTGTGTGTCGAAAGGTATTTCATCCTGTCCTGTTGCTGTTTGAACGGACAATCTGACAGCATTTGCAGAATTCTTTCTGAAGGCATAATAATATTCAGGAATTCAGATTTACTAAAGTTTAGCAAAAAATGTGAATGTCTACCAAATTCTCCAAAGATTTGCAAGGCCTGTGGAAGGGATGTCTCCATGTTTGTGAGTGTTAGCAGGACATTGTCTGCATACATTGCCATTTTATGCTCTGTGTGATCTAATGTAAAACCCGTAATCTGTGCGCAACCGTGGATTTTGAGGGCCAGAATCTCTATGGAGATTGTAAATAAAATTGGGGAGAGGGGCAGCCCTGTCTCTTTCCATTCATGATTGAGAAGCTTTCCGACAGCCATCCATTTACTTTTACTTTCGCAGTTGGTGTAGTATATAGTGCGAAGATCATCTTTATAAAGAGTTGGCTAAAGCCCATTTTCGACAGTGTGACTCTTAAAAAGGACCAGTTCACCTCGGCGTTTGTGGAAGTGAGCATTAAGGGCATCCTATTTTTTTGTGTGTGAGAAACAAGCTGTAATACTTTTAGGGTGTTATCCCTCGCCTTGGCCCGGGACAAATCCCACTTGGTCTGGGTTAATTTTTGTGTATATTTATGTGCCCGAATTGAGTAGTGAGATTGGGCGGAGATTCTCCGGTCTATTGGGTGGCTTGCCGGGTTTTGGCAGTACAGTTATGTGTGCTTCGAGTAGGTTCCTATTAAAACCCCCTTCTTTTAGTAATGTGTTGTACATGTCAGCTAAATAGGGGGTTAGTAATGTTGCAAATTGTTTGTAATAAGATATTCCAAACCCGTCCGGTCCTGGGTTCTTCCCTGCCAGCATGTCTTTGATTGCTCTTTGAATTTCTGCGTGTGTTATGGGTGACTCCAATTGTTTTGCTTCGTCTGGGTCTATAGTCAGGATTTTTATGTCTTTTAGATATTCTTAAATTTCTGTCAAATTGGTCTCTTTTTATGATTTAGGGCTTGGTGTGTTGTTTGCTTGTAGGTTATATAATGAAGAGTAGTAAAATCTCAGCGTTTCAGCTATATCCTGGTTGTCCTTATGTTGTGTCTCATTGTTTATCATATATATGTGCAATATGTGATTGAAATTGTTTCCTTTCGAGAGCTTTCGCCAGGAGCGTGCCGAGTTTATTACCAAATTTGAAATGAGGTCATTGCAGGTGCAATGACCTCAGCTGTGTCTCCTTCAATTGGAGATTGTGGAGTTCCTCTCTGACTTGTGTAAGTGAATTTAGGATAGTGACCGACGCTGCGTTCTTTTTATGTTCAGTTTCCCAGTATGCTATTTGTGCCTTTAGCGAATTGCAATATTGTCTACTCTGCTTTCGCTGCTGACCTTTGATTTTTATCATGACCCCTCTTATGACTGCTTTGTGGGCCTCCCATGCCAGTGATATTTTGGTCTGTCCTGTGTTGTTAAGTCTAAAATATTCTTTTATCTCTCTGCCTATTTCCAATTTGTGCAGGGGATTTTGTAGGAGATAGTCGTACAGTCGCCAAATGTAGGGGAGTATTGGTTTCTTAGGCCATATGAAGTCGCATAGAACTGGTGAGTGGTCTGACCATGTTCATGGCAAGATCTCTGAGTGATAAACTTGGGATAGTGTGGTGGAATCTGTCATAATATAATCTATTCTAGAGTATGACTGATGTGGGTGTGAATAGAATGTAAAATCTTTATCTCTAGGATGTAATTATCTCCATATATCATGGACCATGAGTTGTTGCAATTGGTGATTAATAGATTTAATTACACTCCTGGGCATGCTGGAGGAGCCGCTGGTTGTGTCCATGGTAGGGTCTAGTGGCGCGTTAAAGTCCCCACCCAGAAATATTGTGCCCTTGCCGAGTTCTAATATTTTTTGTATAACTACCCTCAATGCTTTGTGTTGTTGCTGATTAGGCATATAGACATTTACTAGCATTATGAATCTATTATATAGCAGACCTGTTACAAGTATATACCTTCCCTCTCTATCTTTTTCCACATGTGTTGGTTGAAATTGAAGTGTGTTTTTAATCAAAATGCCCACTCCTCCTGTCTTGGTCGACCCTGAGGACAGATATGCCTTCTGATATCTAGCATGTATGAGTTTGGGTTCTCTACCTTTCTTAAAATGGACAAAAATTATATCCCCCTCCTGTTTATGTAAATCTCTAAATGCAATGGAGCATTTGTCCGGGCTATTGAGGCCCTTGACGTTGATGGTTATAAGACGTATCTTATGTGAGCGTGATGATATAGTGCCTTGATCAGGCATTGTAGATAACAGTGCTTTAGTATATCCGTATAGCCTGTTCGCTTGGGTGTTTGGGTCAGTGGGGAGGGGAGATTAAGGGAGGAAAAATAGGTGTGTGGTTATATAGGGTGTCTGTGGTTGCTAAGAGAATTATAGTTAGAGTTGGTGTGGTGGCGACCCACGTCTGTACACTTCCACCGGTGTACCTATATAGCAATTAGTCTAGTATCCCCGACTTTCTAAAGGAATATACAGAAGTTGAATACAATTATTGAAGGTGGTATCCCTTACCCCCAGCCCAATATATTTGTAGTAAATATTCATTGGATGACGAGTGTGTATTTTAATATTTACAATTTCCTCATGCGTCATAATGTGGCATCTTATATGTTGGCATGTGTTTTGATAATAAGCTACTAAGTTACCTCTATTTGTGCCAGTAGTTTTCACCCTGAACTCGTGAAGCATTATGGTGTCTATGTTCCTTACAGCTATGTTCAGAGTAACCCATATTGTATTTATTAAAGGTAGAATATGCCTTAGGGTGTTGTGTTATGCAAGTTGTCATGTTTATCTGCAGGCGAGAGATTGGACGGTATTTGTGATTGGCCTTGTAAATTAGTTCCTTTAGCCATCTTTCCAATGTCTATATTATTCTTTACATCTCAACGTGTGTCAGTATATATGTCTAGTAGATTGTGTTTTAGGAATCTGTTTGTGCCCCTCCTTGGGAGGTAGAATAGTTATTAAGTTATGTCTTGCGGTGGTAAGCAGCACTATTTTAGTGTGCGTGCCCATGTATGTTGTAAGTGACATTTTGTTTAACACATGATGCAAACCATTCCAAAGTGAGTATCTTACATTGTTGTTTCTATACATACAATAGTGCAAACAGTGCCACACTTTAATATTGAACACAGAATACCCTAGACATCTTCATATTACATTAGTCAACTGCATTTCTGTGAGAATCCTGTGTCAGAGGGATTAGTATCAATTGATGAAATGTTGTGTACGACTTCGGACTTTAGTCCTGGCATATTTACATGCTCTATTCTAACCTCTGTGGTGTAGCTTGTATGTGTGATATCCTTATAAGTGCTTTCTGTTATCATAAAGTGCACAACGCTGGAACTGCATTTTAGGGAACTGTGAGTCAGTATTTATCCTAATCTCCTGAACTAGCTAAGATATGCGGCAATAGCCAGTAACGTTTACCTATCGTACCAGCATTTGTATATCATATTGTTATGCATGGAGCAACATAGCATTCCACATATTTACAAACTGATTTAACTGAATAACAATGACAAACAATAAAAACATTTTGCATCAGAAACTGTATACCAACATTACTCATCTGTTGTATGATAGTCTTTAAGCCAAAGCCATCTTCTGGAAGAGAGACGGCATACATTTCATCTTATGCCCTTCAAAGTAGATAATGTCCAGCTTTAGATACATATTTTATCTAAAGTCCCTTATGTGACTCCTCTCCCCTGATGATGTTGCTGAAGGAGCTGACTTGATCTCTTGGACGTGTAACTTTTATTTGTAGTGTCTCACAGAAAGTCTTCAGATCATACAGAGTCCTGTGTGTTGACAATTTGTCTCCTCTCGTGGCAGTTATGCTTACCGGGAAGCCCCATCTGTAGGGTATTTTTTCCGCCCGTAGCACTGAAGTGACAAACTGCAGCTCTCTCCTCTTTTGAAGTGTTGTGGAACTGAGATCTGCGAATATTTGTATTGGTATCCCCACGTGGGTAAACTGGAATTTCTGTCGAGATTGCCGCAGTATCTTCTTCTTGTCCTGGTGATTCAGGAACTTCACTATAACATCTCTTGCGGGTGCTTTGGCCGAAGGTTTAGCTCTTAAGGCTATGTGCGCCCTTTCCATAACAATGTCTGGAGAAGTGTTGTTCCCTTTAATTGTTCTGTAAAGGTCTTGTAGATATCCTGGGAGTGCATTTGGTAGGATGCTCTCTGGGACTCCTCTGATGTGGAGATTGTTTCTGCAACCTCTATTGTTGAGGTCTTCTATTTTCTCAAGTAGGTTCTGGATAGTTTCCTCCTGGTTGTACATAAGTTGTGACAAATGGTGTACATCTTCAGTAGTTGTGTTGTGGCTCTCTTCCAACGTACCTACTTTCTGATCAATACGCCTGATGTCTCTTTTCATTTCCTGGAACATGTTTTTCATGTCTGCCATGGCTGTGTTTATTTCCTCCTTTGAAGCCAAGAGCTTTAAGTCCTCTCTTGTAATTTCTGAGGATTGAATAGGGGGTGTGGGGACAGTGGGTGGGGGGGTATCTGTCTCGGTTGGGGTTGATATGTCTCATGTAACATCTCCTTTTGCATGCAGTGGCCCCTCTGCTGTTTTTAGAAACCGGCTTAACACTGTTGGTTTAGGCTGCACGCCCCCTTTTTGAGATTTTTTTAGCTGGCATACCTCTTGGGAGAGCTGTTTTTCTATTCTTTTGTCTCTGCCCTGTATGTTGATGTGCGTAGTGTTATTTTTCTGCAGGCCTGCCTGCTTTGTGGCTATATGCAGTGTATGGTAATTGCTTTCTCCCGTGCTTCTCAATTTTAGTGCCTTTATATCCCCTTTCTATGTGTGTGTGACTTGTCACTTTGCGCCAGGGGTGGTTGGTTTGAGGAGGTGGCAATGTATTATTTTCGCTGGTATGTGTGTCTTATAATTCGGCCCCGTTATTTGGGATTGCAGTATTTGTTTGGCCTAGTTGTTATGCGTGTGGATGCTTGATTGGCAGCTCCCCTGTGTCAGGGCCTAGTTTGTGCGTGCCTATACAGCGATTATTATTATCTGGTGTCTCCGTTATAGTTTACTTTCTGGCCAATTCTATTCACTTTATCCCTCTGTCCCTCTTTGTGCCCTTTGTTTAAGTTTCCTCATCCTCCTGCTCTTTTATAGTGGCTTGACTGTGTATTGCCCCCTTATGGGATTGCACTAGTACCTGGGGTGGACCGCTGTCTTCACGGCCATCTGTTATGGAGTGTGAGTCGTCCTTAACTGCCGTTTAACTTTGCCTATTGCTCCGGTGCAGGAGCCGTTATCTGGCCTCCCTTCCGTTTGATCCCTGTACGTGCTCTTCTGTAAAGCGATCTCGTGGGCTGGGCCGTCTACCGTTCCGGGTCTGTTGGCAGTGTGATGGAGGCTCCGGATCGGTTTCTTTATGTGCCCTCTCGTCTGCAGTACTTGTTAGCACCTTTGTGTGGGCTTATACACCCGTTCCCTGTTATTGTACCATCGGGCTGGGAGATCAGGGCCTAGGAGCTATTCTATGAGTCGGCCATCTCGCTGCGTGGCCAAGCTCCGCCCCCTATATTGTGGTATTTTAATGTACTATAAAGGAAAGTTTTTCATAAGACATTACCAAATGGACTTAATAAACAATAGAAAACCCACCAGATGTTAACTATTAAGAATGGCCAATAAGAAATGAACCCAATTAACAGAACAAGGGCATCCTTGAAAAAGCCAAGAGACTATATGGTGAAACGATTGTTGGATTTGAGCGTGTGATGTCATGTTGTGGGCGGAGACAACCTTCTGAACTGTAAACCGTAATCATAGACATTGTTTCCAATTTACAGTCTGTGTAATATATGGATGTGCTAGCTGTGGTTGTTCTCTGTAAACCCCTGTGATTTTAACACGTTTTAATAAATTGTTTTAGCATTCATCTGAGTTCACGTCTATCTGCTCCTGCTAGAGTCTCCCATTGCTTTTATATCTAGAGTGTGATGTGAAGCTCTGCAGTATGTGAGTTTACAACTTACATGTAATTAACCCCTTAATGACCAAGGACGTACGCCACACGTCCTCAAAAAAAATTAATTAGTTAATTAATGACCGAGGACGTGTGGCGTACATCCTTGGTCTGGAAAGCAGATGGAAGCGATCCTGCTCGCTTCCAGCTGCTTTCCGGTTATTGCAGTGATGCCTCGATATCGAGGAATCCTGCAATAACCCCCCTTGGCCATCCGATGCAGAGAGAGACACTCTGTGGCCCTCTCTGCACCGGACATCGGTGGCCGGTATCGTTGGTGGGTGGGAGCAAGTCTGGGAGGCGGGTGGGCGGCCATCGATGTGCCGAGTGGAGTGGAGGGGGGCGGGATCGGGGGTGGGACAGACGGGAGCGCGCACAGCAGAAAAAAAAGTTATTAAAAGTTAAAAATATATATATATATTTAAAAAAATTAAATGATCATCTAAGGGTTCTGGAAGGGGTGGGGGGTTGGTCTTGGGGGGGGGGAAGCTACACTACAGAAAAGGGCAATAAAAAAAAAAAAACATACGTTTTTTACTAAACTTGGTACTGGCAGACAGCTGCCAGTACCCAAGATGGCGCCCATTAAGGCAGAGGGGGAGGGTTAGAAAGCTGTTTGGTGGGGGATCAGTGAGGTTGGGGGCTAAGGGGGGATCCTACACAGCAGCATATGTAAATATGCTAAAAAAAAAAAAAAAGCCCAAATATAGCTTCTATTTTAGTACTGGCAGAGTTTCTGCCAGTACTTAAGATGACGGGGACAATTGTGGGGTGGGGGAGGGAAGAGAGCTGTTTGGGAGGGATCAGGGGGTCTGATGTGTCAGGTGGGAGGCAGATCTCTACACTAAAGCTAAAATTAACCCTGCAAGCTCCCTACAAGCTACATAATTAACCCCATCACTGCTAGCCATAATACACGTGTGATGCGCAGCGGCATTTGGCGGCCTTCTAATTACCAAAAAGCAACGCCAAAGTCATATATGTCTGCTATTTCTGAACAAAGGGGATCCCAGAGAAGCATTTACAAACATTTGTGCCATAATTGCACAAGCTGTTTGTAAATTATTTCAGTGAGAAACCTAAAATTGTGAAAAATTTAAAGTTTTTTTTAATTTGATCGCATTTGGCAGTGAAATGGTGGCATGAAATATACCAAAATTGGCCTAGATCAATACTTGGGGTTGTCTACTGCACTACACTAAAGCTAAAATTACTCCTAAAAGCTCCCTACATGCTCCCTAATTAACCCCTTCACTGCTGGGCATAATACACGTGTAGTGCACAGTGGCATTTAGCAACCTTCTAATTACCAAAAAGCAACGCCAAAGCCATATAAGTCTGCTATTTCTGAGCAAAGGGGATCCTAGAGAAGAATTTACAACAATTTAAGCCATAATTGCACAAGCTGTTTGTAAATAATTTAGTGAGAAACCAAAAGTTTGTGAAAAAATTAGTGAAAAAGTGAACAATTTTTTGTATTTAATCGCATTTGGCGGTGAAATGGTGGCATGAAATATACCAAAATGGGCCTAGATCAATACATTGGGATGTCTTCTAAAAATATATATATACATGTCAATGGATATTCAGAGATTCCTGACAGATATCAGTGTTCTAATGTAACTAGCGCTAATTTTGAAAACTAATGTTTTGGAAATAGCAAAGTGCTACTTGTATTTATGGCCCTATAACTTACAAAAAAAGCAAAGAAGATGTAAATATTAGGTATTTCTAAACTCAGGACAAAATTTTGAAACTATTTAGCATGGGTGTTTTTTGGTGGTTGTAGATGTGTAACAGATTTTGGGGGTCAAAGTTAGAAAAAGTGTGTTTTTTTCAATTTTTTCCTCATATTTTCTAAAAAAATTTATATGATGAAGATATGATGAAAATGATGGTATTTTTAGAAAGTCCATTTAATGGCGAGAAAAACGGTATATAATATGTGTGGGTACAGTAAATGAGTAAGAGGAAAATTACAGCTAAACACAAGCACTGCAGAAATGTAAAAATAGCCTTGGTCCCAAACGGACAGAAAATGGAAAAGTGCTGTGGTCATTAAGGGGTTAACCCTATAGTCTCACAGGACTTCACCATTAGCAGCACTGATCTGTTTAATTTGAGGTTAACCCTTGGAGTTCGACTGCAGCATTCATTGCCACTGAGAATTAATGCCTCGGATCACTTATGCACATTTGGAGTTGGAATTTAGTCTCCAACTGACTTTTTTGGACAAGTCCTTTTTGCACTAACACATTGATTGTTTTTTGTTTGATTTATTTTTGTTTGTGTTTTAACAGATTAATAATTGTCTATTTGTGTATAAACCACCTATATCAGCTCATGAGATTAACATTTTATTAGCATTTTGAGTAAATTTATTGTGATGATTTATTGTTGTTTATAGTATAAAAGTGTGATTTAAATGTTTTTATGATTTTATTAAACACTGACATGTTTATGACCACGTAAAAATAATAGATGTAAGTACTAAGATGCGCTATTTAAAGGAGATCAAATTGGTTGTTATGTCATCAAAGCCATTGAAATAGAAACAATTTGGCTGGTGACTTCTCTAAGTGCAAAATATTTGTGAAGTTGTAGATGTGTGATGTGTGGGTTGTAGTGGGAAAACCCCACAAAAAAGACGTGTGAGATTTTTTTACACCAATATTCTAGTGGTTTATTAAAACGTTATTGTGTACACAGACAAAAAGGGGGTGCTTCTTGTTGATTCAGAAGCTCATGTGGGGGAATTCTTTAATGTTTGTGCATTTAGGTAATAATTTAAATACTGGCCTTTTTAGCAGTTAAATAATTGTAATTTTATCCTGTTTTGTCTTTTAGTCAGTTCATGTTAAAGAGTCACATACGCATTCAGAGAGAGAACTTCCTTCAGCTGAGGTTGCATAGTAATGCTGGAACCATGATCTGCTTAGCTCGGACAGTAAGTCAAATATATATTTGATAATAAACTTTTTTATGTGAATATCCTTATAACACAACCATATCCTGCTGCTCCAGTCATGATGTCAACAGGCAATAAATCCTATAAGAGGAGTGTAGAGCAGAGCTATGAGACCCCAAGTGTCCTAAACAGGACAGGTTTGTAGAATAATCACTAGTTTATAGTCTATTCCTTGTGACTGACTCATCTGTGGGTATGGAGAGAAATTGATAAAATGTGTCATGATAGAGAACTTGCAAGAAATAGAAGTTGAGGAAGATATGTAAATAATACAACGCTATAACTTAAAAGCAGATATATGAGAACATAGGAATAATGTTCATGTCTTACACCGTTCACCTACTTGTTTTACTTTTCTTTATTTGTCTCCTAGTTTCCAGTGATAATTTGATAGGTCACAGTATGTACATTGTCCTCCCTTAGAGTACCAGAGATGTATTAATATCAGCACTACTCAGTATGAGAGTACAAATCATGCAGCTTAATACTATATCATCAGCTGGCTATGTGTGACATTGTGATAACTTTTAAAGTAAGTTTAAGGGAATAATTAACCCTGGTTAATGACTGCATCTATAAAGAGAACACATTTTTATCACCATACTAGTGCCAGATACCTCCAAATCCTACCTACATACGCAGTCATAATCACCCAGCACCTAATTAACCCTCAATGTCCTTTAATGCCCCCACACCAAAACACAGTGAGCATCCACTATAAAGTCCTCCCTAGGGACCCCCAGGCTTCCCATTACACCTCACCCGTATCACCAATGGAGCTCCCCAAAATTGTATTTCTCTTGTAAGGTGTATCCAGTCCACGGGTTCATCCATTACTTGTGGGATATTCTCCTTCCCAACAGGAAGTTGCAAGAGGACACCCACAGCAGAGCTGTCTATATAGCTCCTCCCCTAACTGCCACCCCCAGTCATTCTCTTGCAACTCTCGACAAGAAAGGAAGTATCAAGAGATATGTGGTGACTTAGTGTAGTTTTACCTTCAATCAAGAGTTTGTTATTTTTAAACGGTACCGGCGTTGTACTGTTTTTCTCTCCGGCAGAAATTAGAAGAAGAATTCTGCCTGGAGATTTGATGATCTTAGCGGTTTGTAACTAAGGTCCATTGCTGTTCTCACACATAACTGATGAATATGGGAAAACTTCAGTTGGGGGAACGGCATGCAGATTACCTGCTTTGAGGTATGTTCAGTATTTTTATTTCTAGAGAGAGGAATAAGTTCTAGAAAATGCTGACAGAGCCTTGTGTATTTGAGGTAAGCCTGATGCAGTGATTTAAAAGCGACTGGGATCATGCTTACATAACAGGGTAATACTCATGTTAATATTCATATTGCTTAGTGACAAAACGTTTACATGTTTCATAAATAGGACGTTTTTTTCTCTGAGGGAGATAAGTCTTTATTTGGGGCCTAGTTTCCATATGGCTAGTCAGATACTCCTAGGAGTATTTTCTTAAGGCCCCTCTGACATCCAGTACATGGTGGGAGGGGCCTATTTTAGCACTCTAACTGTGCAGTTTTTATACAGACTGAGACATCCAGCTTCCCTAGAAGAGTCCTCTGGCATCTGAGAACCATTTCAAAGGGGTTATTTCTGCACAAAATCGTATTTAAGGGCAGGTAGGAGCCTCAGCAGAGCTGTTTCATGGTGCTCAATTGATTTTTAACGTTTGTTAACGTTTTTCAATCCGGTTTGGGGCCTAAGGGGTTAATCATCAATTTGCAAGTGGGTGCAATGTTGCTTTAGTCCCTTACTCACACTATAAAAATTTCAAAGATTTTACTGTATTTTTTCACTGTTTTGCAGTTTAAGTGCTAGTTTTTTTCTCTTAAAGGCACAGTAAAGTTTTTGTTTAATTGCTGTTTCACCTTTATTAAAGTGTTTTCCAAGCTTGCTTGTCTCATTACTAGTCTGTTAAACATGTCTGACATAGAGGAAACTCCTTGTTCAATATGTTTGGAAGCCATTATGGAACCCCCTCTTAGAATGTGTACCAAATGTACTGATATTTCTATAAACTATCTCCAGGGGATTCTCTGACTGAAAAGAGGGAGATTATGCCATCTAACTCTCCTCATGTGTCAGAACCTATTACTCCCTCTCAAGTGACGCCAAGTACATCTAGCGCGTCTAATTCTTTTACCTTACAGGACATGGCGGCAGTTATGAATGCTACCCTCACAGAGGTATTCTCCAAACTGCCAGGGCTACAAGGAAAGCGAGACAGCTCTGGGGCTAGAACTAATACAGAGCTTTATGATGCTTTATTGCCTGTGTCCGATATACCCTCACAATGCTCAGAAGCCGAGGCAGGTGAGCTTCTATCTGTGGGTGACATTTCAGACTCAGGGAAGGCGTTACTTCAGTCTGATTCTGAGATGACAGCGTTTAAATTTAAGCTTGAACACCTCCGCTTATTGCTTAAGGAGGTTTTAGCGACTCTGGATGACTGTGACCCCATTGTGGTTCCAGAGAAATTGTGTAAAATGGACAAATACTTTGCAGTACCTGTTTAAACCGATGTTTTTCCAGTCCCTAAGAGGTTTTCGGAAATTATTACTAAGGAATGGGATAGACCAGGTGTGCCGATCTCTCCCCCTCCTGCTTTTAAAAAGATGTTTCCCATAGATGCCACCATTCGGGACTCGTGGCAGACGGTTCCTAAGGTGGAGGGAGCAGTCTCCACCCTAGCTAAGCGTACAACTATCCCCGTCGAGGACAGTTGTGCTTTCCTAGATCCTATAGATAAAAAATTGGAGGGTCTCCTTAAGAAATTTTTTATACATCAAGGTTTTATTCTCCAGCCTCTTGCATGCATTGCCCCAGTTACTGCTGCAGCGGCTTTTTGGTTTGAGTCTCTTGAGGAGGCTCTACAGGTGGAGACCCCGTTAGACGATATTCTAGACAGGATTAAAGCTCTTAAGTTAGCTAACTCCTTTATTTCTGACGCCATTTTTCATTTAGCCAAGCTAACGGCTAAGAATTCAGGTTTTGCCATTTTGGCGCGTAGGGCGCTATGGCTTTAGTCCTGGTCAGCAGACGTTACTTCAAAGTCTAAGCTTCTTATAATCCCCTTCAAGGGATAGACCCTATTCGGGCCCATTCTGAAGGAGATCATTTCTGATATTACTGGAGGAAAGGGTCACGCCCTTCCTCAGGATAGGTCCAATAAGTTAAGGACCAAACAGAATAATTTTCGTTCCTTTCGAAACTTCAAGAGTGGCACAGCTTCAGTTCCCCCTAATGCAAAACAAGAGGGAAATTTCGCCCAGTCCAAACCAGTCTGGAGACCTAACCAGGCTTGGAACAAAGGGAAGCAGGCCAAGAAACCTGCGGCTGCCTCTAAGACAGCATGAAGGAGTAGCCCCCGATCCGGGACCGGATCTAGTGGGGGGCAGACTCTCTCTCTTCGCCCAGGCTTGGGCAAGAGACTCCAGGATCCCAGGGCTTCTATTCAAATCTGTTTATAGTTCCCAAAAAAGAGGGAACTTTCAGACCAATCTTGGATCTCAAGATCCTAAACAAATTTCTCAGGGTCCCATCCTTCAAGATGGAGACTATCCGAACCATCCTCCTTATGATCCAGGAGGGTCAATATATGACTACCGTGGACTTAAAGGATGCTTATCTCCACATTCCGATTCACAGAGATCATCATCAGTTCCTCAGGTTCGCCTTCTTAGACAGGCATTACCAGTTTGTGGCTCTTCCCTTCGGGTTAGCCACGGCACCAAGAATCTTTACGAAGGTTCTAGGGTCCCTACTGGCCACGGGGCATAGCGGTGGCTCCTTACCTAGACGACATTCTGATACAGGCGTCGTCTTTTCAAATCGCCAAGTCCCATACGGACATTGTTCTGGCCTTTCTGAGGTCTCACGGGTGGAAGGTGAACGAAGAAAAGAGTTCTTTCTCCCCTCTCACAAGAGTTTTCTTCCTAGGAACACTGATAGATTCAGTAGAAATGAAAATTTTTCTGACAGAGGTCAGGTTATCAAAGCTTCTAACTTCCTGCCGTGCTCTTCATTCCACTTCTCGGCCGTCAGTGGCTCAGTGTATGGAAGTAATCGGCCTAATGGTAGCGGCAATGGACATAGATCCGTTTGCCCGCCTACATCTCAGACCACTGCAACTTTGCATGCTCAATCAGTGGAATGGGGATTACACAGATTTGTCCCCTCTGCTAAATCTGGATCAAGAGACCAGGGATTCTCTTCTCTGGTGGTTCTCTTGGGTCCATCTGTCCAGGGGAATGAGTTTCCGCAGGCCAGAGTGGACTATAGTCACGACAGATGCCAGCCTTCTGGGCTGGGGCGCAGTCTGGAACTCCCTGAAGGCTCAGGGTTCGTGGACTCAGGAGGAAGCCCTCCTTCCGATAAACATTCTGGAACTGAGAGCGATATTCAATGCTATTCAGGCTTGGCCTCAACTAGCTGCGGTCAGGTTCATCAGATTTCAGTCAGACAATATCACGACTGTAGCCTATATCAACCATCAGGGGGGGACAAGAAGCCCCCTGGCAATGTTGGAGGTTTCAAAGATAATCTATGGGCAGAGGTTCACTCTTGCCATCTCTCAGCTATCCATATCCCAGGAGTAGAGAACTGGGAGGCGGATTTTCTAAGTCGGCAGACTTTTCATCCGGGGGAGTGGGAGCTCCATCCGGAGGTATTTGCCCAGTTGATTCAACTATGGGGCAAACCAGA
Source organism: Bombina bombina (assembly GCF_027579735.1). Lineage (NCBI taxonomy): Eukaryota > Metazoa > Chordata > Amphibia > Anura > Bombinatoridae > Bombina > Bombina bombina. The sequence goes on from NC_069504.1 coordinate 1,153,230,638, forward strand.
AGTGGATCTGATGGCGTCTCGTCAGAACGCCAAGCATCCTTGTTACGGGTCCAGGTCAATGGATCCCCAGGCAGCGCTGATAGATGCTCTAGCAGTGCCCTGGTCCTTCAGCCTGGCTTATGTGTTCCCACCATTTCCTCTCCTCCCTTGTCTGATCAAGATCAAGCAGGAGAGAGCTTCTGTGATTTTGATAGCACCTGCGTGGCCACGCAGGACTTGGTATGCAGATCTGGTGGACATGTCATCCCTTCCACCATGGACTCTGCCGCTGAGGCAGGACCTTCTACTCCAAGATCCATTCAAACATCCAAATCTAATTTCTCTGCGGCTGACTGCTTGGAGATTGAACGCTTGATTTTATCAAAACGTGGTTTCTCTGAGTCGGTCATTGATACCTTAATTCAGGCTCGAAAGCCTGTCACCAGGAAAATCTATCATAAGATATGGTGTAAATATCTTCATTGGTGTGAATCCAAGGGTTACTCATGAAGTAAAGTCAGGATTCCTAGGATATTATCCTTTCTCCAAGAAGGATTGGAGAAGGGATTGTCAGCTAGTTCCTTAAAGGGACAGATTTCTGCTCTGTCTATTCTTCTGCACAAGCGTCTGGCAGATGTTCCAGACGTTCAGGCATTTTGTCAGGCTTTAGTTAGAATCAAGCCTGTGTTTAAACCTGTTGCTCCGCCATGGAGTTTAAATTTAGTTCTTAAAGTTCTTCAAGGGGTTCCGTTTGAACCTCTGCATTCCATAGATATCAAGCTTTTATCTTGGAAAGTTCTGTTTTTGGTAGCTATCTCTTCGGCTCGAAGAGTTTCAGAGTTATCTGCCTTACAGTGTGATTCCCCTTATCTGATATTCAATACAGATAAGGTAGTGTTGCGTACCAAACCTGGATTTCTTCCTAAGGTGGTATCTAATAAGAATATCAATCAGGAGATTGTAGTTCCGTCACTGTGTCCTAATTCTTCTTCAAAGAAGGAACGTCTATTACACAATCTTGACGTGGTTCGTGCTTTAAAGTTTTATTTACAAGCTACTAAGGATTTTCGTCAAACATCTGCATTGTTTGTTGTCTACTCTGGACAGAGGAGAGGCCAAAAGGCTTCGGCATCTTCTCTTTCTTTTTGGCTAAGAAGTATAATACGCTTAGCTTATGAGACTGCTGGCCAGCAGCCTCCTGAAAGAATTACAGCTCATTCCACTAGAGCTGTGGCTTCCACATGGGCTTTTAAAAATGAGGCCTCTGTTGAACAGATTTGTAAGGCGGCGACTTGGTCTTCGCTTCATACTTTTTTCCAAATTCTACAAATTTGATACTTTTGCTTCCTCAGAGGCTATTTTTGGGAGAAAGGTCTTGCAGGCAGTGGTGCCTTCCGTTTAAGTTCCTGCCTTGTCCCTCCCTTCATCCGTGTACTAAAGCTTTGGTATTGGTATCCCACAAGTAATGGATGAACCCGTGGACTGGATACACCTTACAAGAGAAAACAAAATTTATGCTTACCTGATAAATTTCTTTCTCTTGTGGTGAATCCAGTCCACGGCCCGCCCTGTCACTTTAAGGCAGGTGTTTTTTATTTTTAAACTACAGTCACCACTGCACCCTATAGTTTCTCCTTTTTCTTGCTTGTCTTCGGTCAAATGACTGGGGGTGGCAGTTAGGTGAGGAGCTATATAGACAGCTCTGCTGTGGGTGTCCTCTTGCAACTTCCTGTTGGGAAGGAGAATATCCCACAAGTAATGGAAGAACCCGTGGACTGGATACACCACAAGAGAAAGAAATTTATCAGGTAAGCATAAATTTTGTTTTCTCCTCTAAAATCCACAATGTACTGAGTCCTTCACTATTGTAGCTCATTTTCATAAACGTCATCCTCTTCTGGTTGCTCCTAATGGGACTTGAAACCCCAAAATCTTTTCTTCATGATTAAGATAGAACATACATTTTTAACAACTTTCCAATTTACTATCTAATTTGCTTCTTTCTCTTGGTATACTTTTTTGAAAAATATGTCTAGGTGCGAGCTAGATGCTGATTGGTGGCTGCACATATATGCCTCTTGTCATTGGCTTATGAAAGGTGTTAGCTAGCTCCCAGTAGTGCATTGTTGTTCATTCAATAAAGGATAACAAGAGAATAAAGCAAAATTTGCAATAGAAGTAAATTAGAAAGTTGTTTAAAAAAGTATGTTCTATCTAAATCATGCGCGGTCCCTGCACATAATGCTCTCTGTAAAGCTTCTTATTGATGTCTGACACTGGCGAGAAAATCAGCGGAGATTATAGAGGGTATTTAATGCTCCTCCTCGCACGCTACCTGCGCTAGAAGTAAGCTTATTGCACACGTCGTGTAGTGCTCGTATTACAAGTTGAAAGTAAAATGTTTTTGTGCTTGTGCTAACCTGATGCACTAAAAAGCTGAAGTTAGATAATATGCAATAACGTATTCTCCCATAGAAGTCAATGAAGCAAAAAAAAACCCCTCGTGTATAAATATGATCGCATATTCTCAAGTGCGCTAACCTGACATAAAAATATTAATATTTAACATTCCAATGTTCTTTACATTCTAGAATATGTTCTATTTATTTGTGTGTGTGCGTGCGCATGCATATATATATATATTACACACAGAGAAAGCCCAGCACTAACTTACAAGCTCTCAGCTAAGATTAAAAGCAAAAATGGAAGAGTTAGTTACCGCATCTGGCCAAATGGGACAAGCCCAGGTACCATGTCAAGGTCTCTTCCAAAACCCCTAAACAGCCACACAATGCAAGCTCTCAAACCAACAAACTGAGAACAAGTGAAGGGTGCACAGATGCAGTAACTAAGTCTTCCATTTTGCTTTTAATCTTAGCTGAGAGCTTGTAAGTGAGTGCTGGGTTTTCTCTGTGTGTTGTATTAATTTGTTTTGTAATATTCCCTATGGTTCTTGCACCCAGACCTGTCTGGGGCTAACTTCCTGTGACTCTGGGTACAGTGCAGCTTCCTGAGAGTGCCAGTGGCACCCAGGGCTGAGTATGTTGCAGGGTCATGGGATGTGTACCCGGTCCAGTCTGAGAGTACATACATACATACAAAGTCCCAGGGCTCTGCACGCACTTTATATCTGTAAAAATGCATCAAAAGCAACCATAAGTAATGAAAGAGGACGCACTCTCGGGTCTTGTCAAATACAGTATTTAATAATACAGCAACATATAGTGACATTTCGGGGTGATTAGCCCCGTCTTCAGACCTTGTTAAAACATACCAGTATGTGAAATAAATAAACTTACCCTCTACCAAGTGCCAGCAACAAAGTCGGAAATGGCCATGGTGTCCTACCTGCACCACTGCGCAGGTCCGATGGTTGCCATGGCAACCGGAAGTCGCATCCCTCAACTACCCTCAGCGTGAAAACCGGAACAGACAAGGCCGCCCATCTGCACTGAAACACAGCGCCAGAGGTTGCCATGGGAACCGGAGGACGCTACCTATTGAGAATAAAACGGCAGAAAATATATCAGATGACATCAAATAATACAATGTTAAAGAATGTTACAAAATATATAGGGCTATAACTGTTACGGTTACCCTTAGTCTCGCTGAGAGATGGACCGCTTAGTAGCCTGGATCCCTATTGCTAAAGAGGGGAGAAGCTGCTTTCCATAGTATTCTATATGAGTCTCGCAAATATAGAATAATCTCCCTTAGCTGTAGTACAGCTAGGATACCCTTCTGCCCACAAAAACGAGTCAACGCTGCGATTGAGGGTCAAACAAGAACTCAGCACTGGGATGCCCAGCCTGCTTTTTATTAAGGTTACATGCACACAGGCACTCCCAGGGGGAGAGGGGGGGAAGCACAAAATCCCCCATCACACATTTAGATAGAGAGCACTGTCCTTTGACAGGCCACAATAGGATTACAGTACTTAAGATAACAAGTTTACAAGTTCATCTTATCAATTAGCAGTCTGGCTCCAGAGGTGATTAGACAATGGGATTGGTTATCCCTAAACTTAGAGCTGAGGCCAGCAAAAATGTGTATTTAGGCAATAGTTTCTAAAAGCTGAAAAAAAAGAGTTAACTCTTTATGAAATGATACTTGTTACGGTTTTCTTGGAGCCCTTCTTAGGCGCTGGCTTGCTGGTTCAGGCATTGCTGCTGGGAAATAAGCTCTTCACAACAAAATAACTAATGCTTCTGTAACAGTGCTCCCTTTCTGTGGAACACTCTGGCAGACACGGTCTGACCCCTTTTCGGGGCAGACTAAGGCTGTCCAGACCGCTGGTTATGCGGGGCTGAGGTCTGTTTGTCTGGACAACCCGTCGGCGTTGCCATTCTGTTTCCCAGGTCTGTAAGTAATGGTGAAATTGAAGGGTTGCAACGATAAGCTCCAACGTAATAGCCTGCCGTTATCTCCAGAGACCCGGTTCAGCCACACCAACGGGTTATGGTCGGTGACCAGAGTGAACTCCTGACCATATAAATAGGGAGTCAATTTCTTTAATGCCCACACCAAAGCCAAACACTCCTTTTCGACCGCTGCATAGCTGACTTCGCGGGGCAGGAGCTTCCGGCTGATGTAGGCAACTGGATGCTCCCCTCCATCTTCGCCTACTTGGCTGAGGACAGCTCCCAGCCCGAACATGGAAGCGTCTGTATGGACGATAAAACGTTTGTTAAGGGCTGGGGCCGCCAAGACAGGAGCGTTAATTAGAGCATTTTTGAGAGCCTGGAAAGCCGTTTCACAGTGGGGAGACCACAGGACCTGTCGAGGTAAGTTCTTCTTGGTCAAGTCAGTCAGGGGTTTGGCAAGTGTGCTGTAGTCTGGTACGAACCGTCTATAGTACCCTGCCGTGCCCAGGAAGGCTAGGACCTGAGTCTTAGTGATGGGGGTGGGCCAATTGGCGACAGCTTCTATTTTGGCCAGCTCTGGTCGCTGCTTTCCACACCCCACCCGGTGACCCAGGTACTGTACCTCGGCCATCCCAAAGTGGCATTTTTCTGGCTTCAGAGTCAGGCCAGCAGCACGGATCTGATCCAGAACCATTCCCACATGAGCTAAGTGGTCCTCCCAGGACTCACTGTGGATCGCTATGTCGTCCAGGTAGGCGCAAGCAAAACTCTGGAAGCCATCCAGGAGCCTATCCACCAAGCGCTGGAATGTAGCTGGGGCATTCTTCATCCCAAACGGCATTACCCTAAACTGATATAAGCCGAATGGGGTGACGAATGCCGACTTGGGGATAGCCTCCGGGGCCAGGGGAATCTGCCAGTAACCTTTGCAGAGGTCAATAGTGGTCAGGTAATTTCCCCTGGCTATACGATTGAGTAGCTCGTCTACCCTGGGCATAGGGTAAGCGTCCGTCACGGTATTTTCATTGAGCCTCCGATAGTCTACACAGAACCGGGTGGTCCCATCTTTCTTGGGCACCAAGACAACTGGGGAGGCCCATGGACTATCGGAGGGCTCAATTACCCTGAGCTGGAGCATCTCATCGATCTCCTTCTTCATTCCTGTCCTAACTGCTTCGGGGATTCGGTACGGAGCCTGGCGCAAGGGAGCTTGTCCCGGAGTATCTACCTGGTGGGTGGTTAAAGTAGTGTACCCTGGCTTCGGGGAGAAGGTGAGGTGTTTGGACTGGAGGAGTTGGTTGAGCTGCTCCCTTTCAGTGGGGCTAAGTCAGTCCCCTATCTGAACCTGCGCCACTATACCTGTGGGGAGACTCTTTTCTAATAGGTCTGGAATGGGTAAACTGTCGGGGTCTTCCTGAGGGGAACAACATACGGCCGTCACGTTCTCTGGTCGCTCAAAATATTCCTTGAGCATGTTTACATGGAATGTCTTTCTAAGATTGTTGTCATGGCAGCTAGCTATCACATAAGTGGTGTCTCCCCTTTTCTCTACGATCTGGTAGGGACCCTGCCAGGACGCCTGCAATTTGTCTGTCTTCACCGGCTTAAGTACTAACACCTTTTGTCCTATGGTGAAGATTCTCTTTCGGGCCCCCCGATCGTACCATACTTTCTGTCTTCTCTGGGCCAACTGGAGATTAGCCCGCACGGATTTGGCTAATTGCTCCATTCGGTCCCTGAGTTCCAGCACGTATGGCACAATGGGGACACCGTCAGCCTCCATCTCTCCCTCCCAGTGCTCCCGGATCAGGTTTAGGGGTCCCCGTACCTTTCTTCCGTAGAGCAACTCGAAGGGAGAGAACCCTGTCATTTCCTGGGGCACCTCCCGATAAGCAAATAGGAGGTGCGGCAGGAAGCGTTCCCAGTCTCGGTATTCCTGAGTGAACGTCTTGAGCATTTGCTTGAGGGTCCCATTGAACCTCTCACACAGCCCGTTCGTCTGGGGGTGGTATGGGGAGCTCAGGAGGGACTTCATTTTGCAAACCTGCCAGAGTTGTTGGGTTAATTCAGCCGTAAATTGGGTGCCTCGGTCGGATAGGATTTCTTTTGGAAATCCTACCCGGGAGAACACCTGTACTAGTGCATTCGCTACCGTATCCGCTTGTATGTTGGATAGGGCGACAGCCTCTGGGTACCTGGTAGCGTAGTCCACTACGGTAAGAATGTAGCGCTTACCGGAGGGACTAGGGGTAGCCAGTGGTCCCACTAGGTCAATAGCAACCCGGCTGAAGGGTTCCTCTACAATGGGCATATTTACTAGCTGGGCTTTAGGGTGATCGCCTCGCCTTCCTACTCGTTGACACACATCGCAGGTGTTACAGTAAGTTCTAACGTCAGCGTGCACCCCTGGCCAAAAGAACGTGTGAGTAATGCGGTGTAGGGTACGGGTAACGGCTAGGTGGCCTGCTAAGGGGATGTCGTGGCCTATTTTGAGGATTTCTTGACGGTATTTGTGGGGCACTACCAGCTGTCGCCTACGCTGTCCCCTTTTCTCTGTCCAGCGGTATAGTTTCCCTTTTTCCCATAAGAATGTTTCGTTATCTGCCCCGCCCCCTCCGGTCTCTGCTCGTTCCCGGTACTTTTGTAAGGTCGGGTCAGTCTTAGACTCTGCCTCGAAAGCATCTGGGGTGTCCCAGGGTATGGGGCCTAACCTGTCAGGCAAGGTCGGGGTAGGTCTTACCTGTGTCTCCCGCACTGGTGAGAGCTCTCGCTCCGTCCGGGCTTGGGCCCGTGTAGTCACTGGGTCCGCCTCGTTGTTGCATACTGGAGCATAGGCAGAAGTCATGGGGCCCAAATCGTTGCCCAGTAGTACTTCGGCAGGTAAATTATCCATTAGGCCCACGTTCACAGCCCCCTTTCCCGCTCCCCAATCAAGATGCACTTTAGCTGTTGGAATTTTGTACACATCCCCCCCCGCCACTCTAACGGCCACAGTCTGTCCGGATCGCTTGTGCTCTGGCACCAAATGACTCTGTACCAGCGTGATAGTAGCCCCTGTGTCTCGCAATCCCTCGGTAGATCGCCCCTCGAGCCATACCCTCTGCCGATGGTGCTGGCGGTTATCTGAGGCAGCATATACAGGGTCTGCCTCGTGAAGCGGCCCCACATATCCCTCCATAGGGGCCTCTTGGTTAACACAGAGGGCCCGGGCCGGACGATAGGACCCAGAGGGGTAATTGTAATTCCTGGGTGTCTGGTGCGTATTAAGGGGGCAGCTAGCCATGAAATGCCCTGGTTGCTTGCATCGGTGGCAAGTCGGTCTGTGACGCTCAGAGCTGTTATTGGGTGGTCCTGAGTGTCGGACGGGCCCTGTGGGCACCGGGGCTCGGAATTCAGCACGAGGGGGTGCACGGTAAACCTCTCTGGGTTCGACCCGTGCTGGAGCTCGGTAGTTCATGGGTTCGTGAAGACGGGAGTCATAATGTTCATCGGCCAATTTGGCTGCTTCTTCTAAGGTAGAAGGCCGCCTGTCTCGCAGCCATTCCTTCCCTTGCTGTTCCATGCCATTATAAAAATGTTCTAAGAGAAACAATTGTAAAATTTCCTCCCCAGTCACCGCTTTACTTCCGCTCAGCCAGTGATTTGCCGCTCTCCGCATTCGGTGCGCCCATTCCATATGGGTATCGTTAGGCTTCTTTTCCGTGCCCCGAAACTGTCGGCGATACGTGTCCGGAGTTACAGCGTACCGTCGCAACAGTGTCTCCTTAACTAGCTCATACTGTGTCACTTCCTTAGCACCCAGAGTAGGAAAGGCTTCCAGGGCTCGCCCGGATAGTTTCCCAGACAATATCGTGGGCCACTCTCTGTTGGGAATCTGGTGCAGGGCACATTGCCTTTCGAAGTCCGCCAAATATTCATCAATCCCTGTCTCGCTCTCTAGAAAGGGTCGAAATGCCGTATAGGGTATCTTTGGCCTCCCCGCATTTTCGACAGGGATGATTACCTGCGGGGCTACAGCATTGCGGTGTGCGTTCGCTAGGTTGAGTTCGTGGGCTCGAGTCTCTCGTATATCCTCGTCCGCCTCCGCCATCAACTGCTGTACCAATTCCATGGAGGGGTTCGGCCCGTATAATGAGAGCCTTTCCCGAACAATCCTGGTTTTTTGGTCACTAATCGTGGTCGGTGTTTCCGCCATTGTGAAACTCTGATCCAGTTCGTTCAATTCTGCGATCAGCTCTCTCCTCGGCCGGTTGCTGGCGTACCCCCCTCTGCTTTCAAGTAAATCCTTTAGGGTTGTACGCTTCAATTTTTCGTAAGCACTCTCCATCCGTTCTGTACCTCTCCTAGGAAATCCAGGAAAATCCCGCCGCTGCCGCCAAATGTTACGGTTACCCTTAGTCTCGCTGAGAGATGGACCGCTTAGTAGCCTGGATCCCTAATGCTAAAGAGGGGAGAAGCTGCTTTCCATAGTATTCTATATGAGTCTCGCAAATATAGAATAATCTCCCTTAGCTGTAGTACAGCTAGGATACCCTTCTGCCCACAAAAACGAGTCAACGCTGCGATTGAGGGTCAAACAAGAACTCAGCACTGGGATGCCCAGCCTGCTTTTTATTAAGGTTACATGCACACAGGCACTCCCAGGGGGAGAGGGGGGGGAAGCACAAAATCCCCCATCACACATTTAGATAGAGAGCACTGTCCTTTGACAGGCCACAATAGGATTACAGTACTTAAGATAACAAGTTTACAAGTTCATCTTATCAATTAGCAGTCTGGCTCCAGAGGTGATTAGACAATGGGATTGGTTATCCCTAAACTTAGAGCTGAGGCCAGCAAAAATGTGTATTTAGGCAATAGTTTCTAAAAGCTGAAAAAAAAGAGTTAACTCTTTATGAAATGATACTTGTTACGGTTTTCTTGGAGCCCTTCTTAGGCGCTGGCTTGCTGGTTCAGGCATTGCTGCTGGGAAATAAGCTCTTCACAACAAAATAACTAATGCTTCTGTAACAATAATGTACAATACACAGGCAATTTTCGGTTCGCGAACGGCGGACTCGAACTTCCGGTATTGTTCACGAACCCGCGAACCACCATTGACTTCAATAGGCAAGCGAACTTTAAAACCTACAAGGACTCTTTCTGGCCACAATAGTGATGGAAAAGTTGTTTCAAGGGGACTAACACCTGGACTGTGGCATGCTAGAGGGGGATCCATGGCAAAACTCCCATGGAAAATTACATAGTTTATGCAGAGTCTGCTTTTAACCCATAAAGGGCCTAAATCAACTAACATTCCGAAATTGTTTGCAATAACGTGCTTTAAAACATCAGTTATGATGTCGTATCTATCAGGTAGTATAAATAGTATAATTGGCTAGGTGGGCCTGGCACACAGCAGGCTGCAAGGCAGGAGGAAAGTGCAATTCAATGGCACGAGCAAACTGAGGATTCAGAACAACTATTACCAAAAATTGTAATTTTTAATTATTAAGAATACTGTGACAACAAATATGATTGGTGTAAATATTTTGAAAGTAGGCCTGGCACACAGGCTGGCAGGCAGGAGAAAAGTGCAATTCAATGGCACGAGCAAACTGAGGATTAAGATCAACAATCAAAACATTTTTCATTTTAATTAGTAACTATACTGTGACAACAATTATGATTGGTGTGAATAGTTGGCAAGACGGCCTGGCACAAAAGGCTGGCAGGCAGGAGGTAAATGCAATTCGAGGACACTAGGAGACTGAATACTGACAGTCAAAACAGTGATGATTGACAATTTTTGCAATACTGTTAAAATAAATATGATTGCTGGGAATAATTGGCTAGGTGGGCCTGGCACACAGCAGGCTGAAAGGCAGGAGGAAAGTGCAATTCAATGGCACGAGCAAACTGAGGATTCAGAACAACTATTACCAAAAATTTTAAATTTTAATTATTAAGAATACTGTGACAACAAATTTGATTGGTGTAAATATTTTGAAAGTAGGCCTGGCACACAGGCTTGGAAGGCAGTAGAAAAGTGCAATTCAATGGCACGAGCAAACTGAGGATTAAGATCAACAATCAATTTTTTTTTATTTTAATTAGTAACAATACTGTGACAACAATTATGATTGGCAAGATGGCCTGGCACACAGGAGGTAAATGCAATTCAATGGCACTAGGAGACTGAATATTTGCAGTCCAAAAAATTATGATTTTTATTTTTTTATATACTGTTACAAGAATTATGATTGGTTCCACTAATTGGCTAGTTGGACCTGGAAAACACGCTGGCAGGCAGCAGGAAAGTGCAATTCAATGGCACGAGGAAACTGAGGAATCACAAGCGATCAATTTGGAATTAACAATACTTTTACAACAACTAGGATTGGTGGCACTAATTGGCTAGTTTGTGCCTGGCACACAGGCTGCCAGGCAGGAGGAAACTGCAATTCAATGGCACTAGTAGACTGAATATTTGCAGTCCAAAAAATTATGAATTTAATTTTAATTTTTTTGATACTGTTACAAGAATTATGATTGGTGCCACTAATTGGCTAGTTGGGCCTGGCACACAGGCTGGCAGATATGAGTCGTGGATGGTAGGTAGGGCAGCAATTTAACACAGTATGCTGCGTAAGTGACAAAAACATAGGCCTGATAGAAAATTAAGTTAGATTACACTAGCAAAATATTTTAAAATTTTAGATTTTAATATTAAAATTATGTTAAGAAGTGCAATGCACATATGAGTGGTCGCACTGGCTGGCTGCTACGTAGGGCAGCAATTAACAACAGTATGCTGTGTAAGTCAGATAGACAGTTAGACACAGGCCTGATAGAAATTAAAATTTGATTACACTAGCATAATGATTTAAATACTTTTTTTTGGGAATTTAAAGAAAAAGGTTAAGCACATACATATGAGTCATGGCTGATAGCCTTGGAAGGGCAGCTATTAAAAACAGTAGGCTCTGTAAGTCAGATACACACACGCCTGATAGAAAATACTATTAGATTACACTAGAAAAATTATTTAAATTATTTTTTGGGGGGGGGAATTAAAAAAAGGTTAAACACATATGAGTCATGGCTCATAGACTAGGGAGGGCAGCAAGTAAACACAGTAGGCTCTGTATGTCAGCAAAACACACAGGCCTGATAGAAAATTATATTAGATTACACTATCAAACAAATTTAAACTTTTTTTTTTATATTTTAATTAAGGTGAAGAAGATATGAGTGGTGGCTGCCTGGCACAGACCAATTAACCAAAAAAATGAGGTATATTAATGCTGAGTGAGCCTGACAGACACAGGCCTGATAGAAAATGTAATTAGATTACACTAGAAAAAGGATTTAAATAAAAAAAAAAAAATTAAAATAATGTTATAAACAGATATTAACACTGGTGGCTGGCACAGAGCAATGAACCAGGGTGTATGCTGTGTGACACAGGCCTGATAGAAAATGAAAAAAAATTACACTAGCAAAATAATTAAATTTTTTGGTTAGTTAAATTTAAACTAATGTTGTTAGGGAGATATCAGTGGTGGCAGTAATCACAGCATATGCTGTGAGCCTTAAACACACAGCCTGAAAGCCAGGCAAATGCTAATAAAAAAAATACGAAAAAAAAAAAAAAACCGGCATGAAATATAGCCCTAAAAAGGGCTTTTTGGGGTGCTGTCCTTGCAGCAGAGATGAGTGAAGTCCTTCTGGACTGTAGTGGACACTAAATACACTAGCCTAGCTATGTTTTTCCTATTAATGTCAGGAGCAAAAACACAAAACGTCCTCTCATTAAGAAAGCAAGGTCGTTATGAGTCTAAAATGGCGGATTCCGAGTAGCCGGGAGGGTCTGTGAGGGAGTGTCTGATGTTGATTGGCTCTAATGTGTCAGACGGCTGTGTCATACAGGGTCAAAGTTTCCTCAATGATGACACATAGGGGCGGATCGAACATCGCCATGTGTTCGCCCGCAAACGCGAACAAGCTATGTTCGCTGTGAACCGTTCGCGGGTGAACAGTTCGGGACATCACTAATATCTATATCCCAGAAGCTATTTAAAGACATAGCATTATAAAGATATATGAGTACAACATATATTGACTTCTAATGGCTGTAAAAGAAATAGAGACGTTAGTTTTCAAAATGACAACACATACAAATGCATCAGAGTAACTAACCTAAAGTACACATGCCGTCCCTATAAACAATAAAGTAAGATGAAAGCCTGATTAGAGGAAACAATGCCAATCTAAATTTACATTTAACCCTATTGGAGCAAAGGTATTCAGGTTAAAAATCCACCGAGAACAGCCATTGCATCAGCCAATAGGATTTTTTTTACCTTAATTCCGATTGGCTGATAGAATTCTATCAGCCAATCGGAATCTAAGGGACGCCATCTTGGATGACGTCACTTAAAGGTACCTTCATTCTGTTTTAGTCGTCGGATGAAGAGCATGCTCCGCGTCGGATGTCTTGAAGATGGACCTGCTCCGCGCCGGATGGATGAGGATAGAAGATGGATGAAGACTTCTGCCGTCCGGAGGACCACTTCTGCCCGGCTTGGATGAAGACTTCTGCCCGTCTGGAGGACCACTTCGCCTGGCTTGGATGAAGACGTCTCCCGGTAAGTGGATCTTCAGGGGGTTAGTGTTAGATTTTTTTAAGGGTGTATTGGGTGGGTTTTATTTTTTAGATTAGGGTTTGGGCGGCAAAAGAGCTAACTGCCCTTTTAAGGGCAATGCCCATCCAAATGCCCTTTTCAGGGCAATGGGGAGCTTAGTTTTTTTAGATAGATTTTTTATTTGGGGGGGGCTTTTTATTTTAATAGGGCTATTAGATTAGTTGTAATTAGTTTAAATTTCTGTAATTTGTTTATTATTTTCTGTAATTTAGTGTGTTTTTTTTTTTACGTTAGCTAATTTAATTTCATTTATTTAATTGTATTTCTCTTGTAAGGTGTATCCAGTCCACGGATCATCCATTACTTGTGGCATATTCTCATTCCCAACAGGAAGTTGCAAGAGGACACCCACAGCAGAGCTGTCTATATAGCTCCTCCCCTAACTGACATATCCAGTCATTCTCTTGCAACTCTCAACAAACATGGAGGTAGTAAGAGAGAAGTGGTGAAATGTAGCTGTTATTTTGCTTCAATCAAAAGTTTATTATTTTTAAATGGTACCGGAGTTGTACTATTTTGTTTCAGGCAGAAAAATAGAAGAATCTGCCTGTGATTTCTATGATCTTAGCAGGTTGTAACTAAGATCCAACACATGACTGAAGAGAGAGATAACTTCAGCGGGGGAATGGCGTGCAGGTTATCCTGCTATGAGGTATGTGCAGTTAAGATTTTTCTAGAAGATGTGAATGCTAGAAAAATGCTGCTGATACCAAATTTATGTAAGGTAAGCCTGAATACAGTGATTTAATAACGACTGGTATCATGCTTACTTTCTGAGGTAATACTCTTTTATATTTACAATATAAAACGTTTGCTGGCATGTTTAAACGCTTTTATATATACTTTGGTGATAAAACTTTATTGGGGCCTAGTTTTTTCCACATGGCTGGCTTAAATTTGCCTAGAAACAGTTTCCTGAGGCTTTCCACTGTGTTACTAGGCCCACAGCAAGGCTGTGGCAGTTTGGTGTGACTGTTAAAAAAAGTTTTTTTGATCCGTTTTTTGAACTAAGGGGTTAATCATCCATTTGCAAGTGGGTGCAATGCTCTGTTAGCTTATTATACACACTGTAAAAATTTCGTTTGATTTACTGCCTTTTTTCACTGTTTTTCAAAATCTGACAAAATTTGTTTCTCTTAAAGGCACAGTACCGTTTTTTTATATTTGCTTGTTAACTTGATTTAAAGTGTTTTCCAAGCTTGCTAGTCTCATTGCTAGTCTGTACAAACATGTCTGACATAGAGGAAACTCCTTGTTCATTATGTTTAAAAGCCATGGTGGAACCCCCTCTTAGAATGTGTACCAAATGTACCGATTTCACTTTAAGCAATAAAGATCATATTCTGTCTTTAAAAAATGTATCACCAGAGGAATCTGACGAGGGGGAAGTTATGCCGACTAACTCTCCCCACGTGTCAGATCCTTTGACTCCCGCTCAAGGGACTCACGCTCAAATGGCGCCAAGTACATCTAGGGCGCCCATAGCATTTACTTTACAAGACATGGCGGCAGTCATGGATAATACACTGTCAGCGGTATTAGCCAGACTACCTGAATTTAGAGGAAAGCAAGATAGCTCTGGAGTTAGACGAAATACAGAGCATACTGACGCTTTAAGAGCTATGTCTGATACTGCCTCACAATATGCAGAAGCTGAAGAAGGAGAGCTTCTTTCTGTGGGTGATGTTTCTGACTCAGGGAAGATGATGCAACCTGATTCTGATATCTCTACATTTAAATTTAAGCTTGAACACCTCCGCGTGTTACTCAGGGAGGTTTTAGATGCTCTGAATGACTGTGATACAATTGCAGTGCCAGAGAAATTGTGTAGACTGGATAAATACTATGCAGAGCCGGTGTGCACTGATGTTTTTCCAATACCTAAAAGGTTTACAGAAATTATTACTAAGGAATGGGATAGACCAGGGGTGCCGTTCTCTCCCCCTCCTATTTTTAGAAAAATGTTTCCAATAGACGCCACCACACGGGACTTATGGCAGACAGTTCCTAAGGTGGAGGGAGCAGTTTCTACTCTAGCAAAGCGTACTACTATCCCTGTCGAGGACAGTTGTGCTTTCTTAGATCCAATGGATAAAAAGTTAGAGGGTTACCTTAAGAAAATGTTTATTCAACAAGGTTTTATCCTACAGCCCCTTGCATGCATTGCTCCTGTCACTGCTGCTGCGGCGTTCTGGTTTGAGTCTCTGGAAGAGGCTTTACAGGTAGCGACTCCATTGGATGACATACTTGACAAGCTTAGAGCACTTAAGCTAGCCAATTCTTTTGTTTCTGATGCCATTGTTCATTTGACTAAACTAACGACTAAGAATTCTGGTTTTGCTATCCAGGTGCGCAGAGCGCTATGGCTTAAATCATGGTCAGCTGACGTTACTTCAAAGTCTAAGCTGCTTAACATTCCCTTCAAGGGGCAGACCCTATTCGGGCCTGGTTTGAAGGAGATTATTGCTGATATCACTGGAGGAAAAGGTCATGACCTTCCTCAGGATAGGTCCAAATCAAGGGCCAAACAGTCTAATTTTCGTGCCTTTTGAAACTTCAAGGCAAGTGCGGCATCAACTTCCTCTAATGCAAAACAAGAGGGAACTTTTGCTCAGTCCAAGACAGTCTGGAGACCTAACCAGACCTGGAACAAGGGTAAGCAGGCCAAAAAGCCTGCTGCTGCCTCTAAGACAGCATGAAGGAACGGCCCCCTATCCGGTAACGGATCGAGTAGGGGGCAGACTTTCACTCTTCGCCCAGGCGTGGGCAAGAGATGTCCAGGATCCCTGGGCGTTGGAAATTATATCCCAGGGATATTTTCTGGACTTCAAGGCTTCCCCCCCAAAAGGGAGATTTCACCTTTCACAATTATCTGCAAACCAGATAAAGAGAGAGGCATTCTTACACTGTGTACAAGACCCCCTAGTTATGGGAGTGATCCATCCAGTTCCAAAGGAGGAACAGGGATTTTACTCAAATCTGTTTGTAGTTCCCAAAAAAGAGGGAACCTTCAGACCAATTTTGGATCTAAAGATCTTAAACAAATTCCTCAGAGTTCCATCATTCAAGATGGAGACTATTCGTACCATCCTACCTATGATCCAGGAGGGTCAATACATGACTACAGTGGATTTAAAGGATGCTTATCTTTACATTCCGATACACAAAGATCATCATCGGTTTCTCAGGTTTGCCTTCCTAGACAGGCATTACCAGTTTGTAGCTCTTCCCTTTGGGTTAGCTACAGCCCCAATAATTTTTACGAAGGTTCTGGGGTCGCTTCTGGCGGTCCTAAGGCCGCGGGGCATAGCAGTGGCCCCTTATTTAGACGACATCCTGCTTCAGGCATCAAACTTCCAAATTGCCAAGTCTCATACGGACATAGTGTTGGCATTTCTGAGGTCGCATGGGTGGAAGGTGAACGAGGAAAAGAGTTCTCTATTCCCCCTCACAAGAGTTTCCTTCCTAGGGACTCTGATAGATTCTGTAGAAATGAAAATTTACCTGACGGAGTCCAGGTTATCAAAACTTCTAAATTCCTGCCGTGTTCTTTATTCCATTCCTTGCCCTTCGGTGGCTCAGTGCATGGTAATCGGCTTAATGGTAGCGGCAATGGACATAGTGCCGTTTGCACGCCTACATCTCAGACCGCTGCAACTCTGCATGCTCAGTCAGTGGAATGGGGATTACACAGATTTGTCCCCTCTTCTAAATTTGGATCAAGAGACCAGGGATTCTCTTCTCTGGTGGCTATCTCGGGTCCATCTGTCCAAAGGTATGACCTTCCGCAGGCCAGATTGGACAATTGTAACGACAGATGCCAGCCTTCTAGGTTGGGGTGAAGTCTGGAACTCCCTGAAGGCTCAGGGATCGTGGACTCAGGAGGAGTCACTCCTTCCAATAAACATTCTGGAACTAAGAGCGATATTCAATGCTCTTCAGGCTTGGCCTCAGCTAGCGACAATGAGGTTCATCAGATTTCAGTCGGACAACATCACGACCGTGGCTTACATCAACCATCAAGTGGGAACAAGGAGTTCCCTAGCGATGTTAGAAGTCTCAAAGATAATTCGCTGGGCAGAGATTCACTCTTGCCACCTATCAGCTATCCATATCCCAGGTGTAGAGAACTGGGAGGTGGATTTTCTAAATCGACAGACTTTTCATCCGGGGGAGTGGGAACTCCATCCGGAGGTGTTTGCACAATTGGTTCATCGTTGGGGCAAACCAGAACTGGATCTCATGGCGTCTCGCCAGAACGCCAAGCTTCCTTGTTACGGATCCAGGTCCAGGGACCCCAAGGCAACGCTGATAGATGCTCTAGCAGCGCTTTGGTCCTTCAACCTTGCTTATGTGTTTCCACCATTTCCTCTGCTCCCTTGTCTGATTGCCAAGGTCAAGCAGGAGAGAGCATCGGTGATCTTGATAGCACCTGCGTGGCCACGCAGGACTTGGTATGCAGATCTAGTGGACATGTCATCTTTTCCACCATGGACTCTGCCACTGAGACAGGACCTTCTACTTCAAGGTCCTTTCAACCATCCAAATCTAATTTCTCTGAGGCTGACTGCCTGGAGATTGAACGCTTCATTTTATCAAAGCGTGGTTTCTCCGAGTCAGTCATTGATACCTTAATTCAGGCACGAAAGCCTGTCACCAGGAAAATCTATCATAAGATATGGCATAAATATCTTTATTGGTGTGAATCCAAGGGCTACTCATGGAGTAAGGTCAGGATTCCCAGGATATTATCTTTTCTCCAAGAAGGATTGGAGAAAGGATTGTCAGCTAGTTCCTTAAAGGGACAGATTTATGCGCTATCTATTCTTTTGCACAAGCGTCTGGCGGATGTCCCAGACGTTCAGGCATTTTGTCAGCCTTTAGTTAGAATCAAGCCTGTGTTTAAACCTGTTGCTCCACCTTGGAGCTTAAATTTGGTTCTTAAAGTTCTTCAGGGGGTTCCGTTTGAACCTCTTCATTCCATAGATATCAAACTTTTATCTTGGAAAGTTCTTTTTTTGGTAGCTATTTCCTCGGCTCGTAGAGTTTCCGAGTTATCTGCCTTACAATGTGATTCTCCTTATCTGATCTTCCATGCAGATAAGGTAGTTCTGCGTACCAAACCTGGGTTTTTACCTAAGGTGGTATCTAATAAGAATATCAATCAAGAGATTGTTGTTCCGTCTTTGTGTCCTAATCCTTCTTCAAAGAAGGAACGTCTATTACACAATCTGGACGTGGTTCGTGCTTTAAAGTTTTACTTACAAGCTACTAAAGATTTTCGTCAAACATCTGCTTTGTTTGTTGTCTACTCTGGGCAGAGGAGAGGTCAAAAGGCTTCGGCAACCTCTCTTTCTTTTTGGCTAAGAAGCATAATCCGCTTAGCCTATGAGACTGCTGGCCAGCAGCCTCCAGAAAGGATTACAGCTCTTTCTACTAGAGCTGTGGCTTCCACATGGGCCTTTAAAAATGAGGCTTCTGTTGAACAGATTTGCAAGGCTGCGACTTGGTCTTCGCTTCATACTTGGTCTTCGCTTCATAATTTTGCTTCTTCGGAGGCTATTTTTGGGAGAAAGGTTTTACAGGCAGTGGTACCTTCCGTTTAAGTACCTGCCTTGTCCCTCCCTTCATTCGTGTACTTTAGCTTTGGTATTGGTATCCCACAAGTAATGGATGATCCGTGGACTGGATACACCTTACAAGAGAAAACATAATTTATGCTTACCTGATAAATTTATTTCTCTTGTGGTGTATCCAGTCCACGGCCCGCCCTGTTATTTTAAGGCAGGTATTTTTTAATTTTAAACTACAGTCACCACTGCACCCTATGGTTTCTCCTTTCTCTGTTTGTTTTCGGTCGAATGACTGGATATGGCAGTTAGGGGAGGAGCTATATAGACAGCTCTGCTGTGGGTGTCCTCTTGCAACTTCCTGTTGGGAATGAGAATATCCCACAAGTAATGGATGATCCGTGGACTGGATACACCACAAGAGAAATACATTTATCAGGTAAGCATAAATTATGTTTTAATGTAGTGAATTTATTGAATTGTAGTGAAGTGTTAGGTGTTAGTGTAACTTAGGTTAGGTTTTTTTTTTACAGGTAAATTTGTCTTTATTTTAGCTAGGTAGTTAGTTAATAACTATTTAATAACTATTCTACCTACGTATTTAAAATAAATACAAACTTGCCTGTAAAATAAAAATATATCCTAAGCTGGCTACAATGTAACTATTAGGGGTTAATAAATGTAGGTAAGTGGCGTCGATGTTAGGACCGGCAGATTAGGGGTTAATAATATTTAACTAATGTTTGCAAGGTCGGAGTGTGGCGGTTTAGGGGTTAATATGTTTATTATAGTGGCGGCGACGTTGGGGGCGGCAGATTAGGGGTTAATAAGTGTAGGTAGGTGGCGGCGACATTGGGGGCGGCAGATTAGGGGTTAATAAATATAATGTAGGTGTCGGCGATGTTGGGGGCGGCAGATTAGGGGTTCATAAATATAATGTAGGTTTCCGGAGCAACAGATTAGGGGTTAAAAATTGTATTATAGTGTTTGCGATGCAGGAGGGCCTCGGTTTAGGGGTTAATGGGTAATTTATGGGTGTTAGTGGACTTTTTAGCACTTTAGTTATGAGTTTTATGTTACAGCGTTGTACCATAAAACTCTTAACTACTGAGTTTTAAATGCGTTAGGACTCTTGACAGGGTAGGGTGTACCGCAAACTTTTTGGCCTCTCAGGACAGACTCGTAATATCAGCGCTATGGAAGTCCCATAGAAAAAGACTTTACGAAGTTTACGTAAGACGTTTGCGGTAAGGCCAAAGAAGTGTGCGGTGCCCCTTAACCTTCAAGACTCGTAATAGCAGCGGGCGTAAAAAAGCAGTGTTAGGACTTCTTAATACTGCTTTTTTACCCTAACGCACAACTCGTAATCTAGCCGAAAGTGTTGTTTTAAGTAAGAGTTGCTGTGGACGTGGGTCTGACTACGTGGTTATTGCTTTGGGAAGAGGCAGAGGTTAGTTGCGTAGGGCGAGAGCAAAGGTTTATTAACTATAAGGAGGTTAAACTGGTACTTATATAGGTGCAAATGTTAATGTGACTGATCTTGTACACACTGAATTTACAGCTGGATGTAAGTTTCACACCAGGAGAAGCCAGGTGTAATGAGGATTTGGCCTGTGCTTAACGCTCAAATAAGGTCACTAAGTGAAGCAGACAAGGGGTTGACAAATTGATAATTGTACCTAATACACATAGGAGCTAGCTACAGACTCTTCACGCATGTCCTGGACATCACAACTGGATGCGCATGCGCCTTAAGATATCCCCCACTCTCTGTACAACACCTTATTACTGAGATCACGCTAGTTTCCCCCACTAGTTCTGGACTAATCAGAAAGCCCATCAGAGTTACTGTATAAGAATGAGGCATTTTCCTACATTTAGTACTGAGTCAACTGGTAATTTTTTTTTTTTTGCCTTATTGGTAAACTAGTCCTTAGGCAGTACAGCAGTCCCACCCCTTGTTCTCTCTCTACCCCTCTCTTTTGTGCTCTCTTCCCCTCTCTTTTGCGCTCTCTTCCCCTCTCTTTTGCGCTCTCTCTCTCTTCCCCTCTCTTTTGCTCTCACTCTCTTCCCCTATCTTTTGCTCTATCTCCCCCTCTCTTTTGTGCTCTCTCCCCCTCTCTTTTGCTCTCTCTCCCCCTCTCTTTTGCGCTCTCTCTTGCTCCACCTCTCTTTTGCTCTCTCTCTCTCCCCCTCTCTTTTGCGCTCTCTCTCTCCCCCTCTCTTTTACGCTCTCTCTCTCTCCCCCTTTCTTTTGCGTTTTCTCTCTCTTTTGCACTCTCTCTCCCCCTCTCTTTTGCGCTCTCTCTCCCCTCTCTTTTGCGCTCTCTCTCTTCCCCCCTCTCTTTTGTGCTCTCTCTCTCTTTTGCACTCTCTCTCTCCCCCCTCTTTTGCACGCTCTCTCTCCCCCTCTCTTTTGCGCTCGCTCCACCTCACTTTTGCTCTCTCTTCCCCCTCTCTTTTGCTTTCTCTCCACCCTCTCTTTTGCTTTCATTCCCTCCTCTCTTTTGCGCTCTCTCCCCCCTCTCTTTTGCGCTCTCTCTCCCCCTCTCTTTTACGCTCTCTCTCTCCCCCTCTCTTTTGCGTTCTCTCTCTCTTTTGTGCTCTCTCTCTCCCCCTCTCGTTTGCTCTCTCTCCTCCTCTCTTTTGCGCTCTCTCTCTCTTCCCCCTCTCTTTTGTGTTCTCTCTCTCTCTTTTGCACTCTCCCCCCCCTCTTTTGCGTGCTCTCTCTCCCCCTCTCTTTTACACTCTTTCTCTCCCCCTCTCTTTTGTGCTCTCTCTCTCCACCTCTCTTTTACTCTCTCTCTCTCCCCCTCTCTTTTGCGTTCTCTCCCCCCCCTCTCTTTTGCGTTCTCTCTCTCCCCCTCTCTTTTGCGTTCTCTCTCTCTCCCTCTCTTTTGCATTCTCTCTCTCCCCCTCTCTTTTGCGTTCTCTCTCTCCCCCTGTCTTTTGCGTTTTCTCTCTCCCCCCTCTTTTGCGCTCTCTCTCCCCCTCTCTTTTGCACTCTCTCTCCCCCTCTCTTTTGCACTCTATCTCCCCCTCTCTTTTGCGCTCTTTCTCTCCCCCTCTCTTTTGCTCTCTCTCTCTTTTGCTCTCTCTCTCTCTTTTGCGCTCTCTCCCCCTCTCTTTTGCACTCTCTCTCCCCCTCTCTTTTGCGCTCTCTCTCCCCCTCTCTTTTGCGCTCTATCTCCCCCTCTCTTTTGCGCTCTCTCTCCCCCTCTCTTTTGCGCTCTCTCTCCCCCTCTCTTTTGCGCTTTCTCTCTCCCCCCCTCTTTTGCGCTCTCTCTCCCCCCTCTCTTTTGCTGTGTCTCTCTCCTTTTTTTTTGCTTTCTCTCTCCCCCCCTCTATTTTGCTCTCTCTCTCCCCCCTCTCTTTTGCTCTGTCTCTCTCACCTCTCTTTTGCCCCCCTCTCTTTTGCTCTCTCTCTCCCCCCTCTCTTTTGCTCTCTCTCTCCATCCCTCTCTTTTGCTCTCTCTCTCCCCCTCTCTATTGCTCTCTCTTACCCTTCTCTATTGCTCTCTCTTCCCCCTCTATTGCTCTCTCTCCCCCCTCTGTATTGCTCTCTCCCCCCTCTCTTTTGTTCTCTCCCCTCTCTCTTTTGCTCTCTCATTTCCCTTTATTGCTCTCTCATTTCCCTTTATTTTGCTCTTTCCCCTCTCTTTTGCTCTCTCTCTCTCTTCCCTCTCTTTTGCTCTTTCCCCTCTATTTTACTCTCTCTCCCCCCCTCTCTTCTGCTTTTCCCACTCTCTTGTGCTCTTCCCCTCTCTTTAGCTCTTTCCTATTTTTTTTCTCTCCTCCTCTCTTTCTATTTCCCTCCCCTCTCTCTCGCGCCGACCGCACCCGGCCATGCCCCCACCGTGCCCGACCACGCCCCAACAATGCCCTGTCATGACTGGCCACGCCCACGCTCCCGTCCGGCCACGTCCACTGCGCATGACATATTCGGACAAACAAACTTGGCCTTTTATATTATAGGATTAGTGATATTATTTAAACCACTGTCGTACTCAGACTTATGTTATCCTGTTAACTGTCAATCACTAGAATAATGACCATTTATTTAGCTTCATCTACAAGACAGACAGACAGACACAGACATATAGACAGGTATTGGTTTGGAAGAAGAAATTAAATAATTAAGGGTTTATTTCACTTACATATTTATTATTTAGTAATTTTAGTGCAAATATTTCCTGTGGATGACGTTCTTTGTTTTATTTGCTGTTGCCTTCCAGCATGAAGACGACTTGTGTGAGCTTAATGTAGATGATTTACTGGAATACGCTCAATACTGGAGAGGAATAAAGTAAGTAATGAATCACTGACATGTGATCTTGTGCTGTGCACGGCCTGCTGGGACTGTAACACTAAACCAGGGGGAGGTACTGACATGTGATCTTGTGCTGTGCATGGCCTGCTGGGTCTGTAATACTAAACCAGGGGGAGGTACTGACATGTGATCTTGTGCTGTGCACGGCCTGCTGGGACTGTAACACTAAACCAGGGGGAGGTACTGACATGTGATCTTGTGCTGTGCACAGCCTGCTGGGTCTGTAATACTAAACCAGGGGGAGGTACTGACATGTGATCTTGTGCTGTGCATGGCCTGCTGGGTCTGTAACACTAAACCAGGGGGAGGTACTGACATTTGATCTTGTGCTGTGCACGGCCTGCTAGGTCTGTAATACTAAACCAGGGGGAGGTACTGAGATATGATCTTGTGCTGTGCACGGCCTGCTAGGTCTGTAATACTAAACCAGGGGGAGGTACTGACATGTGATCTTGTGCTGTGCACGGCCTGCTGGGTCTGCAATACTAAACCAGGGGAAGGTACTGAGATATGATCTTGTGCTGTGCACGGCCTGCTAGGTCTGTAATACTAAACCAGGGGGAGGTAATGACATGTGATCTTGTGCTGTGTACGGCCTGCTGGGTCTGTAACACTAAACCAGGGGGAGGTACTGACATGTGATCTTGTGCTGGGCATGGCCTGCTAAGTCTGTAATACTAAACCAGGGAGAGGTACTGACATATGATCTTGTGCTGTGCATGGCCTGCTGGGTCTGCAATACTAAACCAGGGGGAGGTACTGAGATGTGATCTTGTGCTGTGCACGGCCTGCTGGGTCTGCAATACTAATCCAGGGGGAGGTACTGAGATATGATCTTGTGCTGTGCATGGCCTGCTAAGTCTGTAATACTAAACCAGGGAGAGGTACTGACATGTGATCTTGTGCTGTGCACGGCCTGCTGGGTCTGTAACACTAAACCAGGGGGAGGTACTGACATGTGATCTTGTGCTGGGCATGGCCTGCTAAGTCTGTAATACTAAACCAGGGAGAGGTACTGACATATGATCTTGTGCTGTGCATGGCCTGCTGGGTCTGCAATACTAAACCAGGGGGAGGTACTGAGATGTTATCTTGTGCTGTGCACGGCCTGCTGGGTCTGCAATACTAATCCAGGGGGAGGTACTGAGATATGATCTTGTGCTGTGCATGGCCTGCTAAGTCTGTAATACTAAACCAGGGAGAGGTACTGACATGTGATCTTGTGCTGTGCACGGCCTGCTGGGTCTGTAATACTAAACCAGGGGGAGGTACTGACATGTGATCTTGTGCTGTGCATGGCCTGCTGGGTCTGTAACACTAAACCAGGGGGAGGTACTGACATTTGATCTTGTGCTGTGCACGGCCTGCTAGGTCTGTAATACTAAACCAGGGGGAGGTACTGAGATATGATCTTGTGCTGTGCACGGCCTGCTAGGTCTGTAATACTAAACCAGGGGGAGGTACTGACATGTGATCTTGTGCTGTGCACGGCCTGCTGGGTCTGCAATACTAAACCAGGGGAAGGTACTGAGATATGATCTTGTGCTGTGCACGGCCTGCTAGGTCTGTAATACTAAACCAGGGGGAGGTAATGACATGTGATCTTGTGCTGTGTACGGCCTGCTGGGTCTGTAACACTAAACCAGGGGGAGGTACTGACATGTGATCTTGTGCTGGGCATGGCCTGCTAAGTCTGTAATACTAAACCAGGGAGAGGTACTGACATATGATCTTGTGCTGTGCATGGCCTGCTGGGTCTGCAATACTAAACCAGGGGGAGGTACTGAGATGTGATCTTGTGCTGTGCACGGCCTGCTGGGTCTGCAATACTAATCCAGGGGGAGGTACTGAGATATGATCTTGTGCTGTGCATGGCCTGCTAAGTCTGTAATACTAAACCAGGGAGAGGTACTGACATGTGATCTTGTGCTGTGCACGGCCTGCTGGGTCTGTAACACTAAACCAGGGGGAGGTACTGACATTTGATCTTGTGCTGTGCACGGCCTGCTGGGTCTGTAATACTAAACCAGGGGGAGGTACTGAGATATGATCTTGTGCTGTGCACGGCCTGCTAGATCTGTAATACTAAACCAGGGGGAGGTACTGACATGTGATCTTGTGCTGTTCACGGCCTGCTGGGTCTGCAATACTAAACCAGGGGGAGGTACTGAGATATGATCTTGTGCTGTGCACGGCCTGCTAGGTCTGTAATACTAAACCA
The DNA here is from genome assembly GCF_027579735.1 of Bombina bombina. Classification (NCBI taxonomy): domain Eukaryota; kingdom Metazoa; phylum Chordata; class Amphibia; order Anura; family Bombinatoridae; genus Bombina; species Bombina bombina. The sequence continues at coordinate 1,153,255,789 of NC_069504.1, forward strand.
GGGGGAGGTAATGACATGTGATCTTGTGCTGTGTACGGCCTGCTGGGTCTGTAACACTAAACCAGGGGGAGGTACTGACATGTGATCTTGTGCTGGGCATGGCCTGCTAAGTCTGTAATACTAAACCAGGGAGAGGTACTGACATATGATCTTGTGCTGTGCATGGCCTGCTGGGTCTGCAATACTAAACCAGGGGGAGGTACTGAGATGTGATCTTGTGCTGTGCACGGCCTGCTGGGTCTGCAATACTAATCCAGGGGGAGGTACTGAGATATGATCTTGTGCTGTGCACGGCCTGCTAAGTCTGTAATACTAAACCAGGGAGAGGTACTGACATGTGATCTTGTGCTGTGCACGGCCTGCTGGGTCTGTAACACTAAACCAGGGGGAGGTACTGACATTTGATCTTGTGCTGTGCACGGCCTGCTGGGTCTGTAATACTAAACCAGGGGGAGGTACTGAGATATGATCTTGTGCTGTGCACGGCCTGCTAGATCTGTAATACTAAACCAGGGGGACGTACTGAGATATGATCTTGTGCTGTGCACGGCCTGCTGGGTCTGCAATACTAATCCAGGGGGAGGTACTGAGATATGATCTTGTGCTGTGCACGGCCTGCTAGGTCTGTAATACTAAACCAGGGAGAGGTACTGACATGTGATCTTGTGCTGTGTACGGCCTGCTGGGTCTGTAACACTAAACCAGGGGGAGGTACTGACATGTGATCTTGTGCTGTGCACGGCCTGCTAGGTCTGTAATACTAAACCAGGGGGAGGTACTGACATGTGATCTTGTGCTGTGCACGGCCTGCTAGGTCTGTAATACTAATCCAGGGGGAGGTACTGAGATATGATCTTGTGCTGTGCACGGCCTGCTAGGTCTGTAATACTAAACCAGGGGGAGGTACTGAGATATGATCTTGTGCTGTGCACGGCCTGCTAGGTCTGTAATACTAAACCAGGGGGAGGTACTGACATGTGATCTTGTGCTGTGCATGGCCTGCTGGGTCTGTAATACTAAACCAGGGGGAGGTACTGAGATATGATCTTGTGCTGTGCACGGCCTGCTGGGTCTGTAATACTAAACCAGGAGGAGGTACTGAGATATGATCTTGTGCTGTGCACGGCCTGCTAGGTCTGTAATACTAAACCAGGGGGAGGTACTGAGATATGATCTTGTGCTGTGCACGGCCTGCTAGGTCTGTAATACTAAACCAGGGGGAGGTACTGACATGTGATCTTGTGCTGTGCACGGCCTGCTGGGTCTGCAATACTAAACCAGGGAGAGGTACTGACATGTGATCTTGTGCTGTGCACGGCCTGCTGGGTCTGCAATACTAAACCAGGGAGAGGTACTGACATGTGATCTTGTGCTGTGCACGGCCTGCTAGGTCTGTAATACTAAACCAGGGGGAGGTACTGAGATATGATCTTGTGCTGTGCACGGCCTGCTGGGTCTGTAATACTAAACCAGGGAGAGGTACTGACATGTGATCTTGTGCTGTGCATGGCCTGCTGGGACTGTGTGTGTGTTTTTAAAGGTGCACAAATACATATACAAACACACATAGAAATTTTCACACATATATAAATATACATCTTTAAGCCATTCGCAGTTCAACACCCTTTAAACATTTTAATAGCAAATATATAAACACTGTCTGAGATCAGTGGCTGGTGAATTAGTCTGGGAGATCTGGGGGCAGAGTTGTGGAAAACTGACAGTGCAGTTATATCATGTTGGGGTAATCTAGGTGAGGAGATGGGTGGAGTTACAAAGGAGTGGGCCGGTTTAGATGTTGCTAGGCTACACTTGGAATGCATTACATTTATAAGGCACCAGGGGGTGCTGGTGAGACAATGGTCAGGACTTCCATGCTATAACAGTCCTGCAAAATACAGGACGGTTGGAATCTGTGCTTTAGGGGTTAGTAATACAAAATGGTCAGGGGTTGCGTGAGGTAAAATGATGATTTCTTCATCTTAATAATCACTGGCAGACACACTCAGGCAGTGTTAAGGGCATTACGCTAACAATATATATCTCACTATGCTACTGACAAATGGCACTATCTCATGCTTACGGAGCCCAGTGGGTGACTATAAAACAGATCTGCGCCTTTTGTCACCAGTAGCTGTAGGTTACAACTGCGCTGATCGCTCACACAATAACTTTATTCATTTCCAGGGACAGGCTGGAGATGGCCGTGGGTCAGTACATGGAACAGACTCAGCATGTGCTTAACCACAAGGTAAGTACTTCTGGCTTCACTAAAAGTCATAAAGAGATTATACTTAAAGTGAATGTCAACTGTTTTTAAAAATACTGCATGAAAGTTTACATTGAAGCCATTCTTTTAAAATACTTACCTTTAATTCCTAGCAAGCGTAGAACACCGGAGCAGCGATTCCCCCACCCCCAGGACGTCTCTTCTTACTTCAGAAATGATGAATCCGGCTTCCTCCAATCACGGCGTGGACTCAGGCAATATTTCTTCTGGGGGGGAAAGCCGTTATTGGAGGAAGCCTGATGCGTCTTTACTGACGTAAGAATAGATGACCGGGGAAATCGCTGGTTCGGTGTTCCACGCTTGCTAGGAAGAAAAGGTAAGTATTTTTAAAAAAAATGGCTTCAATGTAAACTTTCATAAATGAAAGTGCCCCTGTTTTTAATAGTATTGTCAAAAACAGGGCTTTCATTCGTAAAAGTTGACATTCAATTTAACCCCAACGTGATGTCAGGTGTTAAATTGAGAGAAATAAATTCACACAAAAACATCTGTCATGGATACCAGGCTGCAAGGGTTAAATCGCCACCCCCTACTACCTTACCCCTTCCTGTTTCTCAGCGGATTTGGGCTTTTGAGAGCTACCGTGATCTCCCAGACATTTGATTTGATTTGACTTATTTTGTGTTTGTTACATCCTCATGAGAGAGCTGATCTCTGACCGGGAAAACCCTCCTGGAACTGCCTGCCGGCCAGCCACTCCACACTGGATACCCGTTCCCTTTTACCCCAGGTCACTCCAGCGGCCCCTTGCCCCAGAGCTCCACTCTTTTGGGGATTGATAGCCCCTAGGGGGGACCAGAGGTGGGGTGATTGCCGGAAGGAAGCTCCATTTGGAACTGAGGGTTTTGGACACCCCCACCTCCATATCTTTCCCAGGCTGTAACTCCGGTCCGGACCGAGAGCTTTCCAAGGACACCCTGGAAGTGCCGCCATTCCCCGGGGATCACCCCGAAACGGCAACCTCTTTATCACTGGGACTCTATGGGACTGTGCGTTTACCATAGAAGAGTTAGCGCAGCCAACTTTGGTAGAGTGCCACCTATACTTTTAATGGATATTACAAACGTGTTAAGTTGCACACTTATTAGAAGTTGGAAGATATCGTTTGCGCTCGAGCACAAGTCAAAGCTGTGCTAAAATATTTAGTGCAACTTTAGACCTGAAGTGTAAGCATTACACACCTATACAGCATTGCACACCTATACAGCATTACACACCTATACAGCATTGCACACCTATACAGCATTACACACCTATACAGCATTACACACCTATACAGCATTACACACACATACAGCATTACACACCTATACGGCATTACACACCTATACAGCATTACACACCTATACAGCATTACACACCTATACAGCATTGCACACCTATACAGCATTGCACACCTATACAGCATTACACACCTATACAGCATTGCACACTTAAAAAGCATTGCATACCTATACAGCATTGCACACCTATACAGCATTACACACCTATACAGCATTGCACACACATATACAGCATTACACACCCATACAGCATTAAACACCTATACAGCATTACACACACATACAGCATTACACACACATGCAGCATTACACACCTATACAGCATTACACACATATACAGCATTACACACCTATACAGCATTACACACCTATACAGCATTACACACCCATACAGCATTACACACATATACAGCATTACACACCTATACAGCATTACACACCTATACAGCATTGCACACCTATACAGCATTGCACACCTATACAGCATTGCACACTAATACAGCATTGCACACCTATATAGCATTACACACATATACAGCATTACACACATATACAGCATTGCACACCTATACAGCATTACACACATATACAGCATTACACACCTATACAGAATTACACACATATACAGCATTACACACCTATACAGCATTACACACATATACAGCATTACACACCTATACAGCATTACACACATATACAGCATTACACACCTATACAGCATTACACACCTATACAGAATTACACACATATACAGCATTACACACCCATACAGCATTACACACCCATACTTAATACTTAAAAAGCATTGCATACCTATACAGCATTGCACACCTATACAGCATTACACACCTATACAGCATTGCACACACATACAGCATTACACACCTATACAGCATTACACACCTATACAGCATTGCACACATATACAGCATTACACACCCATACAGCATTAAACACCTATACAGCATTACACACACATACAGCATTACACACACATACAGCATTACACACCTATACAGCATTACACACCTATACAGCATTACACACATATACAGCATTACACACCTATACAGCATTACACACCTATACAGCATTACACACCCATACAGCATTACACACCTATACAGCCTTACACACCTATAGAGCATTACACACATATACAGCATTACACACCTATACAGCATTACACACCTATACAGCATTACACACCCATACAGCATTACACACCCATACAGCATTACACACATATACAGCATTACACACATATACAGAATTACACACCTATACAGCATTACACACCCATACAGCATTACACACCTATACAGCATTACACACATATACAGCATTGCACACCTATACAGCATTACACACCTATACAGCATTACACACACATACAGCATTACACACCTATACAGCTTTGCACACCTATACAGCATTACACACCTATACAGCATTACACACACATACATCATTACACCTATACAGCATTACATACCTATACAGCATTGCACACCTATACAGCATTGCACACATATACAGAATTACACACATATACAGCATTGCACACCTATACAGCATTACACACATTACACACATATACAGCATTGCACACCTATACAGCATTACACACCTATACAGCATTGCACACAAATACAGCATTGCACACCTATACAGCATTGCACACCTATACAGCATTAAACACCTATACAGCATTAAACACCTATACAGCATTACACACATACAGCATTACACACATATACAGCATTACACACCTATACAGCATTACACACCTATACAGCATTGCACACCTATATAGCATTACACACCTATACAGCATTACACACATATACAGCATTACACACCCATACAGCATTAAAAACCTATACAGCATTACACACCTATACAGCATTACACACCTATACAGCATTACACACCTATACAGCATTACACACCTATACAGCATTACACACCTATACAGCATTACACACCCATACAGCATTAAACACCTATACAGCATTACACATACATACATCATTAAACACCTATACAGCATTGCACACCTATACAGCATTACACACACGTACAACATTACACACCTATACAGCATTACACACATATACAGCATTACACACATATACAGCATTACACACACATATACAGCATTACACACCCATACAGCATTACACACCCATACAGCATTACACACATATACAGCATTACACACCTATACAGCATTACACACATATACAGCATTACACATACGTACAGCATTACACACATATACAGCATTACACACCTATACAGCATTACACACCTATACAGCATTACACACACATACAGCATTACACACCTATACAGCATTACACACCTATACAGCATTACACACCTATATGGCATTACACACCTATACAGCATTACACACCTATACAGCATTACACACCTATACAGCATTACACACCTATACAGCATTACACACCCATACAGCATTACACACCTATACAGCATTACACACCTATACAGCATTACACACCTATACAGCATTACACACCTATACAGCATTGCACACCTATACAGCATTGCACACCTATACAGCATTACACACCTATACAGCATTACACACCTATACAGCATTGCATACCTATACAGCATTACACACCTATACAGCATTACACACATATACAGCATTACACACCCATACAGCATTACACACATATACAGCATTACACACCTATACAGCATTACACACCTATACAGCATTACACACCTATACAGCATTACACACCTATACAGCATTACACACCCATACAGCATTAAACACCTATACAGCATTACACATACATACATCATTAAACACCTATACAGCATTGCACACCTATACAGCATTACACACACGTACAGCATTACACACCTATACAGCATTACACACATATACAGCATTACACACATATACAGCATTACACACACATATACAGCATTACACACCCATACAGCATTACACACCCATACAGCATTACACACATATACAGCATTACACACCTATACAGCATTACACACATATACAGCATTACACACACGTACAGCATTACACACATATACAGCATTACACACCTATACAGCATTACACACCTATACAGCATTACACACACATACAGCATTACACACCTATACAGCATTACACACCTATACAGCATTACACACCTATATGGCATTACACACATATACAGCATTACACACCCATACAGCATTACACACACATACAGCATTACACACCTATACAGCATTACACACATATACAGCATTACACACCCATACGGCATTACACACACATACGGCATTACACACCTATACAGCATTACACACATATACAGCATTACACACACATATACAGCATTACACACATATACAGCATTACACACACATATACAGCATTACACACAAACAGCATTACACACCCATACAGCATTACACACCTATACAGCATTACACACCCATACAGCATTACACACCTATACAGCATTACACACCTATACAGCATTACACACCTATACAGCATTACACACCTATACAGCATTGCACACCTATACAGCATTGCACACCTATACAGCATTACACACCTATACAGCATTACACACCTATACAGCATTGCATACCTATACAGCATTACACACCTATACAGCATTACACACATATACAGCATTACACACCCATACAGCATTACACACATATACAGCATTACACACCTATACAGCATTACACACCTATACAGCATTGCATACCTATACAGCATTACACACCTATACAGCATTACACACATATACAGCATTACACACATATACAGCATTACACACTTATACAGCATTACACACCTATACAGCATTACACACCTATACAGCATTACACACCTATACAGCATTACACACCTATACAGCATTACACACATATACAGCATTACATACCTATACATCATTGCATACCTATACAGCATTACACACCTATACAGCATTGCATACCTATACAGCATTACACACCTATACAGCATTACCCACCTATACAGCATTACACACACATACAGCATTACCCACCTATACAGCATTACACACATATACAGCATTACGCACACATACAGCATTACACACCTATACAGCATTACACACATATACAGCATTACCCACCTATACAGCATTACACACATATACAGCATTACACACCTATACAGCATTGCACACATATACAGCATTACACACACATACAGCATTACACACCTATACAGCATTACACACATATACAGCATTACCAACCTATACAGCATTACACAGATATACAGCATTACACACCTATACAGCATTACCCACTGTTACGGTTGCCTCCAGGCTGGCTGGAAGTTGGACCGTAGAAAAGGATGCTCCTAGCGCTCACCAAAGGAGCAGCAGCACCGTAGACTCTATAACTGCTGCGTAGCCACCATAAGTAATGCCGACTCTATGAACCACCGCTGCTGGGCTGGTATCTCGCCGTCTGCTCTGCGCCCTGGACCTATGACCAGGCTCCAGTAGGTGAACCTCTTCCTTCTGTAGCAATCCCTGTAGCTAAGGGAGTATGAAGAGCATAGCAATCCCTGTAGTGATTATAAGCTGTATCCTACAAACATGAGTCAAAGCTTCAAGTTAGAGGGTCAACATAGGTCTCAGATGTGCTGGAGCACACAGCCTGCTTTTTATTGAGGTTACATGCAAACAGGACACTCTCAGGGGGAGGCATAAAATCCCCCATCACACATTTGATATTAGATAGAGAGACACTCCCTTTGACAGGCCACAACATTACTTCAGCAGATAACATTTTACACACAATAAAACAATGCAGTCCACCTTATCACTACTAGAAGTCTGATTAGACAATGGGAATGTTTTATCACTAAACTTAATTAGAGCTGATCCCAGCAAACTTGTATTTAGAATGCTTCTTGAAGCTGAACAAAGTTATCTCTGTAGTTCTGACCGAAGGGTCTGTCACATAGCACTTAATGTCACACAATGAAACTGAACCAAGTGGGAGAAAGCCAGGGACAAGTCATTTCACAGGTCTGGGGACATAGTCTTAAAGGGGCATTGTTCACCAAAGTCACAATATGTCCCCAGACGGTTCTTAAAGGGCCACACACACCCAACAAAAGTCAATATGTCCTCAGGGGCACAATCTTCCAGGGGCCATAGTCATGTGGAAGGAGGCTGGCAAATAGGCTTCTCCAAAATCCAGGGAAGCAGGGCAATTTTCCATTTAAAGGGCCAGTTACAAACAGCATTTTGTAACATATCTCCCCTTTTGGAGGGAGACTAACCAGGCACCTGACCTTCTGCCGGTCAGTGCCTAAGTTAGTCTCGCAACCCACCCACAAATAATCGTTAGCAGCAAAGTAGCCCCCCCACAATACGTAGTACTGGCCTGTAAGTTCCAGGTTGTAGGATGAAAGTGTAGCATCCTCGGCCTTCCTGGCGCAGCTGGGCAAATAGCTGATGGTACTTGGGGGGCAGAGGCCAGCGGCACTCTGCCCTGGTGCCAGCGCTTCTGCTGGGGTGAGGGGTTTGCAGGCCAGTTCTGTAACAAGGACAAGGTCTGTAGGGCAGAGGCCAGCAGCGCTCTGTCCTGATGCCAGCTCTTCTGCTGGGGGAATTGGGGCATAGTCCTGCCCGGTGGCAAAGGGAACGTGGGGGTCAGTGGGGGTTAACATCTCCACTGTTAACCCTGGGCCCAAGTTAGGAGTTAGCTGGGGAGGGGGAGATTGGCTTACCTCCTCCTCCTGATACTCCGGCGGCCGTTGGGAAGGGAGGTCGATGCTCTCCCCTTCCTGTGGAACGTGCTGCGGCTGGGGAGAGAGACCGGTTGTCTCCTCTCCCTGGAAGGCACACTCTGGCTGGGGAGGGAGGTCGATGCTCTCCCCTCCCTGTAGCTGGGTCTGTCGCTGGGGATCTGGGCCGCCTGCCCAGCATCCCTGTAGGGCCGGTAGAGAGACTGCGGTCCCATCTCCACCTGCCTGCTGGGGGTCCTCCCAGGACCAGTCTATGAGGCCTGCTGCCTCTGGTATCTCTGGTTGGGGTTGGGGAAGGAGACCGGTTGTCTCTTCCCTCTGCACAGTATACTGCCGCTGGGGAGGGAGGTCGCTGCTCTCCTCTCCCTGTGGAACATGCTGCGGCTGGGGAGAGAGACCAGGTGTCCATACCCTCAAACTCCACAGTTGGCGCTCAAAGGCTCGTGCCGCTTTGTTCTCCGTATCCAATTCCCGGATGATGCGACTGACTACCTCCTGCGCAGGGTCTGGACCATATCGGACTAGCCGCCTCTTTACCTCTGGAACGAAATCCGCGCCCTCATAGCGACGGATCCGGTTGAGGTGCTCTTCACATGGTTCTGACCAGTATCTTGTCAGCTCCATGCTGCTGTAGGTAGGGACGCTGCGCAGTGGCTAGCGTTGCCCTCAATTACTCTCCTACGATACCAGTGCTGTTGTGGTGCTGCTCCTTGCGCTAGGACGCCAATCCCACCGCTGCCGCCAAATGTTACGGTTGCCTCCAGGCTGGCTGGAAGTTGGACCGTAGAAAAGGATGCTCCTAGCGCTCACCAAAGGAGCAGCAGCACCGTAGACTCTATAACTGCTGCGTAGCCACCATAAGTAATGCCGACTCTATGAACCACCGCTGCTGGGCTGGTATCTCGCCGTCTGCTCTGCGCCCTGGACCTATGACCAGGCTCCAGTAGGTGAACCTCTTCCTTCTGTAGCAATCCCTGTAGCTAAGGGAGTATGAAGAGCATAGCAATCCCTGTAGTGATTATAAGCTGTATCCTACAAACATGAGTCAAAGCTTCAAGTTAGAGGGTCAACATAGGTCTGATGTGCTGGAGCACACAGCCTGGTTTTTATTGAGGTTACATGCAAACAGGACACTCTCAGGGGGAGGCATAAAATCCCCCATCACACATTTGATATTAGATAGAGAGACACTCTCTTTGACAGGCCACAACATTACTTCAGCAGATAACATTTTACACACAATAAAACAATGCAGTCCACCTTATCACTACTAGAAGTCTGATTAGACAATGGGAATGTTTTATCACTAAACTTAATTAGAGCTGATCCCAGCAAACTTGTATTTAGAATGCTTCTTGAAGCTGAACAAAATTTAACTCTTAATGGCACACAATGAAACTGAACCAAGTGGGAGAAAGCCAGGGACAAGTCATTTCACAGGTCTGGGGACATAGTCTTAAAGGGGCATTGTTCACCAAAGTCACAATATGTCCCCAGACGGTTCTTAAAGGGCCACACACACCCAACAAAAGTCAATATGTCCTCAGGGGCACAATCTTCCAGGGGCCATAGTCATGTGGAAGGAGGCTGGCAAATAGGCTTCTCCAAAATCCAGGGAAGCAGGGCAATTTTCCATTTAAAGGGCCAGTTACAAACAGCATTTTGTAACACCCACCTATACAGCATTACACACTATACAGCATTACACACTATACAGCATTACCCACCTATACAGCATTACCCACCTATACAGCATTACACACACATACAGCATTACCCACCTATACAGCATTACACACATATACAGCATTACACACCTATACAGCATTACCCACCTATACAGCATTACACACCCATATACAGCATTACACACATATACAGCATTACACACCTATACAGCATTACACACCTATACAGCATTACCCACCTATACAGCATTACACACCTATACAGCATTACACATCTATACAGCATTACACACCTATACAGCATTACACACCCATATACAGCATTACACACATATACAGCATTACACACATATACAGCATTACACACATATACAGCATTACACACCCATACAGCATTACACACCCATACAGCATTACACACCTATACAGCATTACACACACATACAGCATTACCCACCTATACAGCATTACACACCTATACAGCATTACACACCTATACAGCATTGCACACACATACAGCATTACCCACCTATACAGCATTACACACCTATACAGCATTACACACACATACAGCATTACACACCTATACAGCATTACACACCTATACAGCATTACACACCTATACAGCATTACCCACCTATACAGCATTACACACCCATATACAGCATTACACCCATATACAGCATTACACACATATACAGCATTACACACATATACAGCATTACACACATATACAGCATTACACACATATACAGCATTACACACATATACAGCATTACACACCTATACAGCATTACACACCTATACAGCATTGCACACCTATACAGCATTACACACACATATACAGCATTACACACCTATACAGCATTACACACCTATACAGCATTGCACACCTATACAGCATTACCCACCTTTACAGCATTACCCACCTATACAGCATTACACACCCATATACAGCATTACACACATATACAGCATTACACACATATACAGCATTACACACATATACAGCATTACACACATATACAGCATTACACACACATACAGCATTACACACATATACAGCATTACACACATATACAGCATTACACACCTATACAGCATTACACACTATACAGCATTACACACCTATACAGCATTACACACCTATACAGCATTACACACACATATACAGCATTACACACCTATACAGCATTACACACCTATACAGCATTACACACCTATACAGCATTACACACATATACAGCATTACACACATATACAGCATTACACACACATACAGCATTACACACATATACAGCATTACACACATATACAGCATTACACACCTATACAGCATTACACACTATACAGCATTACACACCTATACAGCATTACACACCTATACAGCATTACACACACATATACAGCATTACACACCTATACAGCATTACACACCTATACAGCATTACACACACATATACAGCATTACACACCTATACAGCATTACACACCTATACAGCATTACACACCTATACAGCATTACACACCTATACAGCATTACACACCTATATGGCATTACACACATATACAGCATTACACACCTATACAGCATTACACACACATATACAGCATTACACACCTATACAGCATTACACACCTATACAGCATTGCACACACATATACAGCATTACACACCTATACAGCATTACACACCTATACAGCATTACACACATATACAGCATTACACACCTATACAGCATTACACACCTATACAGCATTACACACCTATACAGCATTACACACCTATACAGCATTACACACATATATACGGCATTACACACATTACACACCTATACAGCATTACACACACATATACAGCATTACACACATATACAGCATTACACACCTATACAGCATTACACACCCATACAACATTACACACCTATACAGCATTACACACCTATACAGCATTACACACCTATACAGCATTACACACCTATACTGCATTACACACCTATACAGCATTACACACCCATACAGCATTACACACCTATACAGCATTACACACCCATACAGCATTACACACCTATACAGCATTACACACCCATACAGCATTACACACCTATACAGCATTACACACCCATACAGCATTACACACCTATACAGCATTACACACCTATACAGCATTACACACCCATACAGCATTACACACCTATACAGCATGTTACGGTTACCCTTAGTCTCGCTGAGAGATGGACCGCTTAGTAGCCTGGATCCCTATTGCTAAAGAGGGGAGAAGCTGCTTTCCATAGTATTCTATATGAGTCTCGCAAATATAGAATAATCTCCCTTAGCTGCAGTACAGCTAGGATACCCTTCTGTCCACAAAAACGAGTCAACGCTGCGATTGAGGGTCAAACAAGAACTCAGGACTGGGATGCCCAGCCTGCTTTTTATTAAGGTTACATGCACACAGGGCACTCCCAGGGGGAGAGGGGGGGAAGCACAAAATCCCCCATCACACATTTAGATAGAGAGCACTGTCCTTTGACAGGCCACAATAGGATTACAGTACTTAAGATAACAAGTTTACAAGTTCATCTTATCAATTAGCAGTCTGGCTCCAGAGGTGATTAGACAATAGTTTCTAAAAGCTGAAAAAAAAGAGTTAACTCTTTATGAAATGAAACTTGTTACAGTTTTCTTGGAGCCCTTCTTAGGCGCTGGCTTGCTGGTTCAGGCATTGCTGCTGGGAAATAAGCTCTTCACAACAGAATAACTAATGCTTCTGTAACACAGCATTACACACCCATACAGCATTACACACCTATACAGCATTACACACCTATACAGCATTACACACATATACAGCATTACACACCTATACAGCATTACACACATATACAGCATTACACACCCATACAGCATTACACACCCATACAGCATTACACACCTATACAGCATTACACACCCATACAGCATTACACACCCATACAGCATTACACACCTATACAGCATTACACACCTATACAGCATTACACACCCATACAGCATTACACACCCATACAGCATTACACACCTATACAGCATTACACACCCATACAGCATTACACACCTATACAGCATTACACACCCATACAGCATTACACACCCATACAGCATTACACACCTATACAGCATTACACACCCATACAGCATTACACACCCATACAGCATTACACACCTATACAGCATTACACACCCATACAGCATTACACACCCATACAGCATTACACACCCATACAGCATTACACACCTATACAGCATTACACACCCATACAGCATTACACACCCATACAGCATTACACACCTATACAGCATTACACACCCATACAGCATTACACACCCATACAGCATTACACACCTATACAGCATTACACACACATACAGCATTACACACCTATACAGCATTACACACACGTACAGCATTACACACATATACAGCATTACACACCTATACAGCATTACACACCTATACAGCATTACACACCCATACAGCATTACACACCTATACAGCATTACACACCCATACAGCATTACACACCTATACAGCATTACACACCCATACAGCATTACACACCTATACAGCATTACACACCCATACAGCATTACACACCTATACAGCATTACACACCCATACAGCATTACACACCTATACAGCATTACACACCCATACAGCATTACACACCCATACAGCATTACACACCTATACAGCATTACACACCCATACAGCATTACACACCCATACAGCATTACACACCTATACAGCATTACACACCCATACAACATTACACACCTATACAGCATTACACACACATATACAGCATTACACACCTATACAGCATTACACACACATATACAGCATTACACACATATACAGCATTACACACCTATACAGCATTACACACATATACAGCATTACACACATATACAGCATTACACACCTATACAGCATTACACACATATACAGCATTACACACACATATACAGCATTACACACACCTATACAGCATTACACACCTATACAGCATTACACACATATACAGCATTACACACATATACAGCATTACACACCTATACAGCATTACACACATATACAGCATTACACACACATATACAGCATTGCACACCTATACATCATTACACACATATACAGCATTACACACCTATACAGCATTACACACATATACAGCATTACACACACATATACAGCATTACACACACATATACAGCATTACACACACCTATACAGCATTACACACCCATACAGCATTACACACATATACAGCATTACACACACATACAGCATTACACACCTATACAGCATTACACACATATACAGCATTACACACCTATACAGTATTACACACCTATACAGCATTACACACATATACAGAATTACACACATATACAGCATTACACACACATATACAGCATTACACACCTATACAGCATTACACACATATACAGAATTACACACATATACAGCATTACACACACATACAGCATTACACACCTATACAGCATTACACACATATACAGCATTACACACACATATAAAGCATTACACACCTATACAGCATTACACACATATACAGCATTACACACCTATACAGCATTACACACCTATACAGCATTACGCACCTATACAACATTACACACCTATACAGCATTACACACACATATACAGCATTACCCACCTATACAGCATTACACACACATATACAGCATTACCCACCTATACAGCATTACACACACATATACAGCATTACACACCTATACAGCATTACACACACCTATACAGCATTGCACACCTATACAGCATTACACACACCTATACAGCATTGCACACCTATACAGCATTACACACCTATACAGCATTACACACCTATACAGCATTACACACACCTATACAGCATTGCACACCTATACAGCATTACACACATATACAGCATTACACACACATATAAAGCATTACACACATATACAGCATTACCCACCTATACAGCATTACACAGATATACAGCATTACACACCTATACAGCATTACCCACCTATACAGCATTACACACTATACAGCATTACACACTATACAGCATTACCCACCTATACAGCATTACCCACCTATACAGCATTACACACACATACAGCATTACCCACCTATACAGCATTACACACATATACAGCATTACACACCTATACAGCATTACCCACCTATACAGCATTACACACCCATATACAGCATTACACACATATACAGCATTACACACCTATACAGCATTACACACCTATACAGCATTACCCACCTATACAGCATTACACACCTATACAGCATTACACACCTATACAGCATTACACACCTATACAGCATTACACACCCATATACAGCATTACACACATATACAGCATTACACACATATACAGCATTACACACATATACAGCATTACACACCCATACAGCATTACACACCCATACAGCATTACACACCTATACAGCATTACACACACATACAGCATTACCCACCTATACAGCATTACACACCTATACAGCATTACACACCTATACAGCATTACACACCTATACAGCATTACACACCCATACAGCATTACACACCTATACAGCATTACACACCTATACAGCATTACACACCCATACAGCATTACACACCTATACAGCATTACACACCCATACAGCATTACACACCTATACAGCATTACACACCTATACAGCATTACACACATATACAGCATTACACACCTATACAGCATTACACACATATACAGCATTACACACCCATACAGCATTACACACCCATACAGCATTACACACCTATACAGCATTACACACCCATACAGCATTACACACCCATACAGCATTACACACCTATACAGCATTACACACCCATACAGCATTACACACCTATACAGCATTACACACACATATACAGCATTACACACCTATACAGCATTACACACACATATACAGCATTACACACATATACAGCATTACACACCTATACAGCATTACACACCTATACAGCATTACACACATATACAGCATTACACACATATACAGCATTACACACCTATACAGCATTACACACATATACAGCATTACACACACATATACAGCATTACACACACCTATACAGCATTACACACCTATACAGCATTACACACATATACAGCATTACACACATATACAGCATTACACACCTATACAGCATTACACACATATACAGCATTACACACACATATACAGCATTACACACACCTATACAGCATTACACACATATACAGCATTACACACCTATACAGCATTACACACATATACAGCATTACACACACATATACAGCATTACACACACATATACAGCATTACACACACCTATACAGCATTACACACCCATACAGCATTACACACATATACAGCATTACACACACATACAGCATTACACACCTATACAGCATTACACACATATACAGCATTACACACCTATACAGCATTACACACCTATACAGCATTACACACATATACAGAATTACACACATATACAGCATTACACACACATATACAGCATTACACACCTATACAGCATTACACACATATACAGAATTACACACATATACAGCATTACACACACATACAGCATTACACACCTATACAGCATTACACACATATACAGCATTACACACACATATAAAGCATTACACACCTATACAGCATTACACACATATACAGCATTACACACCTATACAGCATTACACACCTATACAGCATTACACACCTATACAGCATTACGCACCTATACAACATTACACACCTATACAGCATTACACACACATATACAGCATTACCCACCTATACAGCATTACACACACATATACAGCATTACCCACCTATACAGCATTACACACACATATACAGCATTACACACACATATACAGCATTACACACCTATACAGCATTACACACACCTATACAGCATTGCACACCTATACAGCATTACACACACCTATACAGCATTGCACACCTATACAGCATTACACACACCTATACAGCATTGCACACCTATACAGCATTACACACATATACAGCATTACACACACATATAAAGCATTACACACATATACAGCATTACACACCTATACAGCATTACACACACATATACAGCATTACACACAAACAGCATTACACACCCATACAGCATTACACACATATACAGCATTACACACCTATACAGCATTACACACCTATACAGCATTACACACCTATACAGCATTACACACATATACAGCATTACACACACATATACAGCATTACACACATATACAGCATTACACACCTATACAGCATTACACACCTATACAGCATTACACACCCATACAGCATTACACACCCATACAGCATTACACACCTATACAGCATTACACACCTATACAGCATTACACACCTATACAGCATTACCCACCTATACAGCATTACACACCTATACAGCATTGCACACACATATACAGCATTACACACCTATACAGCATTACACACCTATACAGCATTACACACACATATACAGCATTACACACCTATACAGCATTACACACCTATACAGCATTACACACCTATACAGCATTACACACATATACAGCATTACACACACATATACAGCATTACACACATATACAGCATTACACACATATACAGCATTACACACACATATACAGCATTACACACCTATACAGCATTACACACCTATACAGCATTACACACCTATACAGCATTACACACATATACAGCATTACACACACCTATACAGCATTACAGACATATACAGCACCACTTCTAGACTCTTTGGGTAGATTTACCAAGCAGCGGATGCGGTCATCTACCCCTGATGTTTCCAGATCACCGGAAACTAGAGTTAAGAATCAGTGGTCATAAGACCGCCGCTCCTTAACTCATCTACCACCTCTAAGGTGGCGGATTGCAATCATCCCGATCAATAACGATCGAGATGATTGACACCCACTGCTAGTAACCGATTGGCCGCAAATGTGCAGGGGGCGGCATTGCACAAGCATTTTACTAGAAATGCTTGTGCAATGTTAAATGCAGACAGCGTATTACACACCTATACAGCATTACACACATATACAGCATTACACACACATACAGCATTACACACCTATACAGCATTACACACATATACAGCATTACACACACATATAAAGCATTACACACCTATACAGCATTACACACATATACAGCATTACACACCTATACAGCATTACACACACATACAGCATTACACACCTATACAGCATTACACACATATACAGCATTACACACACATATAAAGCATTACACACACCTATACAGCATTACACACCTATACAGCATTACACACCTATACAGCATTACGCACCTATACAACATTACACACCTATACAGCATTACACACACATATACAGCATTACCCATCTATACAGCATTACACACACATATACAGCATTACCCACCTATACAGCATTACACACACATATACAGCATTACACACCTATACAGCATTACACACACCTATACAGCATTGCACACCTATACAGCATTACACACACCTATACAGCATTGCACACCTATACAGCATTACACACCTATACAGCATTACACACCTATACAGCATTACACACACCTATACAGCATTGCACACCTATACAGCATTACACACATATACAGCATTACACACACATATAAAGCATTACACACATATACAGCATTACACACCTATACAGCATTACACACACATATACAGCATTACACACAAACAGCATTACACACATATACAGCATTACACACCTATACAGCATTACACACCTATACAGCATTACACACATATACAGCATTACACACACATATACAGCATTACACACATATACAGCATTACACACCTATACAGCATTACACACATATACAGCATTACACACACATACAGCATTACATACCTATACAGCATTACACACACATATACAGCATTACACACACATATACAGCATTACACACATATACAGCATTACACACCTATACAGCATTACACACACATATACAGCATTACACACCTATACAGCATTACACACCTATACAGCATTACACACCTATACAGCATTACACACATATACAGCATTACACACACCTATACAGCATTACAGACATATACAGCACCACTTCTAGACTCTTTGGGTAGATTTACCAAGCAGCGGATGCGGTCATCTACCCCTGATGTTTCCAGATCACCGGAAACTAGAGTTAAGAATCAGTGGTCATAAGACCGCCGCTCCTTAACTCATCTACCGCCTCTAAGGTGGCGGATTGCAATCATCCCGATCAATAACGATCGAGATGATTGACACCCACTGCTAGTAACCGATTGGCCGCAAATGTGCAGGGGGCGGCATTGCACAAGCATTTTACTAGAAATGCTTGTGCAATGTTAAATGCAGACAGCGTATGCTGTCAGCATTTAGCAATGCCAGGCGGACATGATTCGCTACAGCAAATCATGTCTGTCCGGCATTTGATAAATCGGCATCTTTGTATATAGTCTATAAAAAGCTTCTCTTCTCAGTGCACAGGAAAATCACTCCCACAGCACCCAACCAAAATATACAATATCAACAATGCTCTTTTGGTTCTCTATATACTGATTTAGCGCTAGATTATGAGTGGTGCGTTAACTGTTGTGCGATCGATATTGGCTTTTAGTGTACTATGGAATAGTGTGCAAGTTCACTCGTGCACCATTGCGATTTACACTCATCTGGTTAGTGCGACTTGAGAGCTTGTGTACATGGCAGGGGAAGAAAAAAAAAAGGTCCATTAAAGGGATGGTAAAGTCCAAATTAAACTTCCATGATTCAGATAGGGCATGTCATTTTAAATAACTTTCTAATTTACTTTTATCATCAAATGTGCTTTGTTCTCTTGGTGTTCTTAGTTGAATGCTAAACCTGGTAGGCTCATATGCTAATTTTTAAGCCCTTGAAGGCCGCCTCTTTTCTGAATGCATTTGACAGTTTTTCACAGCTAGGGGACTTTAGTTCATGTATTCCATATGAATAACATTGTGCTCTTGCAAGTGGAGTTATTTAAGAGTCAGCACTAATTGGCTAAATGCAAGTCTGTCAAAAGATCTGAGATAAGGGGCAGTCTGCAGAGTCTTAGATACAAGGTAATCACAGAGCTAAAAAGTATATTAATATAAATGAGATAAGGAGCAGTCTGCAGAGGCTTTAGATACAAGGTAATCACAGAGCTAAAAAGTATATTAATATAAATGAGATAAGGATCAGTCTGCAGAGGCTTAGATACAAGGTAATCACAGAGCAAAAAAGTATATTAATATAACTGAGATAAGGGAGCAATCTGCAGAGGCTTAGATACAAGGTAATCACAGAGCTAAAAAGTATATTAATATAACTGAGATAAGGGAACAATCTGCAGAGGCTTAGATACAAGGTAATCACAGAGGTAAAAAGTATATTAATATAACTGAGATAAGGGGCAGTCTGCAGAGTCTTAGATACAAGGTAATCACAGAGGTAAAAGTATATTAATATAACTGAGATAAGGAGCAGTCTGCAGAAGCTTAGCTACAAGGTAATCACAGAGGTAAAAAGTATATTAATATAACTGAGATAAGGGGCAGTCTGCATAGACTTAGATACAAGGTAATCACAGAGGTAAAAATTATATTAATATAACTGAGATAAGGGAGCAATCTGCAAAGGCTTAGATACAAGATAATCACAGAGGTAAAAAGTATATTAATATAACTGAGATAAGGGAGCAAACTGCAAAGGCTTAGATACAGGTTAATCATAGAGGTAAAAAGCATATTAATATAACTGAGATAAGGGGCAGTCTGCAGAGTCTTAGATACAGGTTAATCACAGAGGTAAAAATTATATTAATATAACTGAGATAAGGGAGCAATCTGCAAAGGCTTAGATACAAGGTAATCACAGAGGTAAAAATTATATTAATATAACTGAGATAAGGGAGCAATCTGCAAAGGCTTAGATACAGGGTAATCACAGAGGTAAAAAGTATATTAATATAACTGAGATAAGGGGGCAGTCTGCAGAGGCTTAGATACAAGGTAATCACAGAGGTAAAAACTATATTAATATAACTGAGATAAGGGGCAGTCTGCAGAGGCTTAGATACAGGGTAATCACAGAGGTAAAACGTATATTAATATGACTGAGATAAGGGGCAGTCTGCAGAGTCTTAGATACAGGGTAATCACAGAGGTAAAACGTATATTAATATAACTGAGATAAGGAGCAGTCTGCAGAGGCTTATATACAAGGTAATCACAGAGGTAAAAAGTATATTAATATAAATGAGATAAGGAACAGTCTGCAGAGGCTTAGATACAGGGTAATCACAGAGGTAAAACGTATATTAATATAACTGAGATAAGGGGCAATCTGCAGAGGCTTAGATACAAGGTAATCACAGAGGTAAAAGTATATTAATATAACTGAGATAAGGAGCAGACTGCAAAGGCTTAGATACAAGGTAATCACAGAGGTAAAACGCATCCTATAATATAAAAGTCCAAGTGTGTTTGCCCGAAGCTGTCATGCGCAGTAGAGACAGCACAAGGACAAACATACCTGGGCTTAGAGTCCCTACGTGATCAGTGATCTGCGGCAGAAGTGGGCGTGGCCGGGCCTGGCCGGGCGTGAAGGGGCGGGCCGGGTGTGGTCGCAAGATAGAGGGGAGAGAGATAGAGAGGGGGAGAGATAGAAAGAGGGAGAGAGAGAGAGAGAGAGAGGGGGGAGAGAGAGAGAGGGGGAGAGAGAGAGGGAGAGAGAGAGAGAGAGAGAGAGAGACAGAAAGGGGGAGAGAGAGAGAGAAAGGGGGAGAGAGAGAGAGAGAGAGAGAGAAAGGGGGGGAGAGAGAGAGGGGGAGAGGGAGGGGGAGAGAGGAGAGGGGGGGGAGAGAGAGAGAGAGAGAAAGAGAGGGAGAGAGGAGAGGGGGGGAGAGATAGATAGAGAGAGAGAGAGAGAGAGGAGAGGGGGGGAGAGAGGAGAGAGAGATAGATAGAGAGAGAGAGAGAGAGAGAGAGAGGAGAGGGGGAGAGAGAGAGAGGGGAGAGAGAGATAGAGAGAGAGAGAGACAGACACTATCTCTCTCTTTCTTTCTCCTTTAAAGTGAATGTAAATTTTGATGCTAAAGTGCCCGGTTTTTAAAAATTTGATTAAAAACAGGGGCACTTTAATTAATCAAAATTTAAATTTCCCTCGTGTTTGGAAAAATACTTAGCTTTTAAACTTTACAGCCGCTCCAGCTTCCTCCGCCCGTCGCAAAGCCTCTTCCTGGGTCTAAAATGAGGAATCCAGCTTCCTCCAATCACGGCGTTAAATCAGACACTGATTCCCCATGATTGGAGGATGACCAATCCATCATTTCTGATGTCAGAAATGGCTTGCAACGACCGGGGAAGCTTGGGCGCTGTCAAGTTTAAAAGGTAAGTATTTTTTCACAACACGAGTGAAATGTAAATTTTGATGAATTAAAGTGCCCCTGTTTTTAATCGAATTGTTGAAAACCGGGCAATCTAAATTTACATTCACTTTAACAGCTGTGAAGTTTAATATTAGACATTGTTTATGCATGAGATATTCCTTTTACGCCTCGTTTATGTCGTCACTTAATTCTGTGCACTAACCTTGTGCATTTTATTTGCATTTAGCTACAACTGAACAACGTGTTGGAAGCAGTGAAAGAAATCTGCTACACCCTGCGAGGTGTAGAAACTGAGGCTCTACATAATGCAGTCAGTGCTCTGTACAGAACTTGCCTGCAGCCAGAACAGGTAACCCTAAACCTTATGTGTGTATGGTGTGTAATAATGTGATGTATTCTCTTCAGTGAGGAGATATTCTCTTGTCCTTGCACTGTGTATCTGTCATGTTCCAGTGTATATGCGCTCAGGACACAGACCCTCGGGGCAGTGGTAGGGAATTGGAGACACCGACCCCTGACCCGGGGAAGAGTATCCTGGACGTGGATAAATGATATTCTGTGATTTATAGTGGCAAGAAGTTATTGTAGAATTCATGGCGAATGAAACATATGTATACAATATATTCTGGCTTCAATGGAAGCATACGGCTAGATTACGAGTCTTGCATTAGCCTTAAAAAGCAGTGTTGAGAGGTCCCAATGCTGCTTTTTAACGCTCGCTGGTATTACGAGTCTGGCAGGTACAGGTGTACCTCTCAATTTTCTTCCAAGACTCCTACCGCATTTAAAAGTCAGTAGTTAAGAGTTTTATGGGCTAACGCCGTAACATAAAACTCTTAACTAAAGTGCTACAAAGTTCACTAACACCCATAAACTACCTATTAACCCCTAAACCGAGGCCCCCCCCCCCCACATCGGAAACACTTTAATAAAGTTTTTGACCTCTAATCTGCCGACCGGACATCGCCGCCACTTTAATAAATATATTAACCCCTAAACCGCAGCACTCCCACCTCGCAAACACTAGTTACATTTTATTAACCCCTAATCTGCCGTCCCTAACATCGCCGAAACCTACCTACATTTATTAACCCCTAATCTGCCGACCCCAACGTCGCCGCTACTATATTAAATTGATTAACCCCTAAACCTAAGTCTAAACCTAAGTCTAACCCCCCCTAACTTAAATATAATTTAAATAAAACGAAATAAAATTACTACAATTAAATAAATTATTCCTATTTAAAACTAAATACATACCTATAAAATAAACCCTAAGCTAGTTACAATATAACTAATAGTTACATTTGTATCTATCTTAGGGTTTATATTTATTTTACAGGCAACTTTGTATTTATTTTAACTAGGTAGAACAGTTATTAAATAGTTATTAACTATTTAATAACTTCCTAGTTAAAATAAAGACAAATATACCTGTAAAATAAATCCTAACCTAAGTTACAATTACACCTAACGCTACACTATCATTAAATTAATTACCTAAACTAACTACAATTAAATACAATTAAATGAAATAAACTAAAGTACAAAAAAAACACTAAATTACAGAAAATAAAAAAATAATTACAAGAATTTTAAACTAATTACACCTAATCTAATCCCCCTAATAAAATAATAAAGCCCCCCAAAATAATAAAATTCCCTACCCTATACTAAATTACAAATAGCCCTTAAAAGGGCCTTTTGTGGGGCATTGCCCCAAAGTAATCAGCTCTTTTACGTGTAAAAAAAAAAATACAATACCCCCCCAACATTAAAACCCACCACCCACACACCCAACCCTATTCTAAAACCCACCCAATCCCCCCTTAATAAAACCTAACACTACCCCCTTGAAGATCACTCTACCTTGAGCCGTCTTCAATCAGCCAATAAGATTGAGCTTGCATTCTATTGGCTGTTCCAAACAGCCAATAGAATGTGAGCTCAATTCTATTGGCTGATTAAGGGCTATTTGTAATTTAGTATAGAGTAGGGAATTTTATTATTTTGGGGAGCTTTTTTATTTTATTAGGGGGATTAGATTAGGTGTAATTAGTTTAAAATTCTTGTAATTATTTTTTTATTTTCTGTAATTTAGTGTTTGTTTTTTTGTACTTTAGTTTATTTAATTTAATTGTATGTAATTGTAGTTAGTTTAGGAAATTAATTTAATGATAGTGTAGTGTAATTGTAATTTAGGGTAGGATTTATTTTACAGGTATATTTGTCTTTATTTTAACTAGGAAGTTATTAAATAGTTAATAGCTATTTAATAACGATTCTACCTAGTTAAAATAAATACAAAGTTGCCTGTAAAATAAATATAAACCCTAAGATAGATACAAATGTAACTATTATTATTATTCTTATTTAGATTTATTTAAATTATATTTAAGTTAGGGGGGTGTTAGACTTAGGTTTAGGGGTTAATAAATTTAATATAGTAGCGGCGACGATGGGGCGGCAGATTAGGGGTTAATAATTGTAGGTAGGTTGTGGCGACGTTGGGGTGGCAGATTAGGGGTTAATAGCTATAATGTAGGTGGCGTCGATGTTGGGGGCAGCAGATTAGGGGTTAATACATATAATGTAGGTGGCGGTGGTGTCCGGAGCGGCAGATTAGCGGTTAATATTATAATGTAGGTGTTGGCGATGTCGGGGCGGCAGATTAGGGGTTAATAAGTGTAAGATTAGGGGTGTTTAGTCTCGGGGTTCATGTTAGGGTGTTAGGTGTAGACATAACTTTTGTTTCCCCATAGGAATCAATATGGCTGCGTTAGGAGCTGATCGCTGCTTTTTTGCAGGTGTTAGGTTTTTTTTCAGCCGATTCTGCCCCATTGATTCATATGGGGAAATTGTGCATGAGCACGTTTAGCCATCTTACCGCTACCATAAGCAACGCTGGTATTGAGGTGAGATGTGGAGCTAAATTTTGCTCTACGCTCACCTTTTTGCGGCTAACCTGTAATACCAGCGTTATCTTAAGGGAGCGGTGAAAAAAAAATGCTCGTTAGCAATGCACCCCTGCTACTGCAAAACTCCTAATCTCGGTGATAAAGTGATACTGTGACTTATAGTTAATAGGAGTAGCTGCAGGATTCATGAGTGAAAAATATAGCAATGTAAGATGTTCAGGCTTTAGAGTAAACTGGTAGAAGATTGACTCATAGATGCAAACTAAGGTTTGTTGCAGGTTCACAGTACATATTATATAGAGCTGTATGTCAGTAATAAGCAGAGCAGCACAGGTGATAGACAAGTTGCAAGTTTAAGGCATTAAATACTGTTTGTGCATACATTGGAGAATCACAGGAAAGCTGTTTAACTGAACACATAGATGCAGAGTTCTGAATAAATTAACATGTTTGGAGGGGGTATTTCATCTATGACAAATTGTAGCAGAGAATAGTTATAAAGTTCTGAGTTAGATACTGTTGTAGTAATTAGAGAGTGATTATAACCAAATGTATACTTGTAATTTAGAATAAGTTCAGAGTTTAAGTAGCAGTGTCCAGGAAACAAAATGGATTTATATGGATATTTGCAATTAGATGATTTTAAGCATAGCTAAAAGGAAAGGCTGTAGTTTGAATATGCTGGAACAGTCACAGACCTTTGTTTTGGAACAAAACTTTAAAGCTAATGCAATGCACATTAGGCCTGAGAAGATTTAAAAAGAGGCTGAGGGAATCAGGTGCATGAATGATTAATTAATTTAGCAGGTAAGTTGAATGCAGATACTCCCCAAACATTATGATTGTCAGCAGCAGGGAAGGCAGTCTTAAAGGGACAGTGATATCAGACAGGCATATGTTACAGAATCCCCTCCTTAAAGGCGACCTCTGGGCGCCCAAAGCAATCCAAATGGAAAGAGGACAACATGGAGAGCTGGTAATAGCTGCATGGAGGTAGTGAGTCCAATCCAAAAATAAAAAAGAAGGGTTGGAGATCTCTTGAAAAAGCAAAATGACAATGTGAAGGCCATGGATTTCAGGTATCCTAAGATCTTGAAAATGATGAGCGCAAAACTTGAAGTCATATTTCTTGTAGTCATCATGAGAATGCTTGAACGTAACATACAATGAGCTTCCAACCACAGAATCATCCTCAGGGTGACCATGTACATAGCCAATGAAACGGCACCCAGTCCTAGACATATGAATAGGCTTTCCTCCACTTCAGAAATAGAGATGCAGCATTCTGGATTGTAAACCAGATTATCCACTTTTGGATCAGAGATTTGAGTACCCTCAGAATTAACCTCTTGTCTGAGGATTAGATATACTCCAAAAGAAAAAGCTATAGCCACTTCTAAATCAATAGCATGGCTTTCTTCAAAGTAGGAGATAGGAGTGTAGAGTGCAAGAATAAGATTTGACCAGTTCTTGCCATCTTCTGGTTCAATATCAAATGTGTCCTTACTGGATTCAGAATCAAGAGTGTCCTCACTAGGATCAGGTATATGAATACCTATTATGGGGCCAGGTTCAGGAATGTCCTTACTAAGATCAGGTAAAGGTTCAGGTATATCCTCAGTAAGATCAGGTAAAGGAATGCCCATGCCAGGGCAAGGTTCAGAAATATCCTCAGTAGGACCAGGTACAGGAATGCACACTCCAGGACAAGGTTCAGGAATATCCTCAGTAGGATCAGGTACAGGAATGCACACTCCAGGGCAAGGTTCAGGAATATCCTCAGTAGGATCAGATACAGGAATGCCCACTCCAGGGCAAGGTTCAGGAATATCCTCAGGATCAGGTACAGGAATACCCACTCCAGGGCATGGTTCAGGAATTCCCACACCAAGGCAAGGTTCGAGGACAGAAGAACTGAGGACAGGTGTGCCAACGTCAAGGCTTTGTTCATGG
Organism: Bombina bombina; assembly: GCF_027579735.1. NCBI lineage: Eukaryota > Metazoa > Chordata > Amphibia > Anura > Bombinatoridae > Bombina > Bombina bombina. The sequence goes on from NC_069504.1 coordinate 1,153,284,277, forward strand.
ACAAGAGGCTTGAAGACTGGTATGCCCTCATTAGGGTTAGAAACATGAGTGTCCAAATTTGGGACAGTTGCTGAGATACTTGTACTAGGATCAGGTTCAAATATAGAAAAATGACCCACTTTAGAGTCCGGAACCATACTCTCTTCTGAGCAGAGGGCAAGGCTTTCTTCAGGGTTCACAAACAAATAATTTACAAGACCCACTTTAGAGCCAAGAACCATACTTGCTTCTGAGCAGAGGGCATGGCTATCTTCAGGATCAAGTATTATTACACCCATTTCCTGGTCAAACAAAGGAATACCCATACCAGGGTCAAAAACAGGAGAGTCCTCCTTGATACCAGGTTTAGTAGTATCATCATGGGAAACAGGGATAGGAATGGCCACTGGGGAATCTTGTTGAAAAACTTTAGTACATGTTTCAGGGTCAAGAATGTCCACTTTGGGACTAGGTTCAATAAATTTAGTACATGATTCAGGGTCAAGAACGTCCACTTGGGAACTAGGTTCAATAATATCCTTACAGAGTTCAGTATCAGGAATTCCTGTACAGGGAACAGATGTGGTAGAAAATGTAGGTTTAAGCAAAGTATCTCACAAGGAAAATGTTTTCTTAGATGCAGTAACAGAAGAACTTTGAGAAGGTAGAGTGCAGTGAAATATGCCACTCTCAGCTAGATGCGGAGGAATTGTGACACAAAATTCTGATTGAGAAGTTTTCTGGGGTTTAGCAGGCATACTTATTTGACTTTGAATTTCAGGGCTAAATTCTCCAGGGACTACCTCTGAAAGGTTGTATATCTGGAACAAATTTATCTTTTGCTTCTACTACAGGGTTTACAGACATTAAGGCAGCATGAGAGGGGTGTAAGGAATCAGCAGTTGAAAGCAGTGTTTGTAATTGAGAAGAGAAGCCATTAAGTGCTTAAAAAACAGACTAATGGCGACTAGAGACAACATCCAGCTTGGTGTTGAGGGTATCATGAGGCAAGAGAGGATCTGGCACAACAGGAACTGAAACAGGAGCTTCAGGCTGAGTTTCCTCTTTACACTTCTGAGTTTCTGTAGGCAGAAAGATTTTCTTTTTCTGCTATTTTTCAGAGAGCATAAATAACTGATATTTCTTCCCAATATGAGGCTTCTTACGGTGGTGCAACTGTGGCCTGGAGTACCTTATATCAGTTTGAGAGCAGAAAGTTCAGCATAGTTCTTGAGGGGACCATTTCTCCAAATAGCAGTCTGTAAACCAGATGGCTCTTCTTCCAGTTCTGAATCTATCCAATAGACATGTGCGATTCGTTTCGTATCAATTCGGAAATTCGGCCGAATTTCTTAAATTCGGAGATTCGGATCTATTTGAATTTCCGAATCGAAATAGTGCTGAATCTACCGAATAAATACGAATTAGTTCAGATTTATTCGGTAGATTCGGATGGCCATGGATTACACTAGTATTGTACAGTATATTAGGTTATATCACTCTGCTATGGGTTATACCTAATATACAGTACATAATACTAGTCTAATACACAGCATATCCCACCTAACACATACCGAAATTCCGAATTTCCGAATCAAACCAAACCGAATCGAACCGAATCCAGTCGAATTTATTCGAATCTGAATGAATCCAAAACGAATACGAAATAAATTCATTCAAATTTTTCCGAATTCGAATCGATACGAACCGAAATTCGAAAAAATCCGAATCGTTCCGAACCTAAACAAATTTTTCGATCATGCACAAGTCTACTATCCAATCTACAGAATCCCTGGGAATATCATAAATAGGAAGATCAGTATTTCCATGAGAGGTTTCATGATGGGAGCTGTGTGCAGCATCTATATTGTAAATATAGCATCCCAGGATGTCATTATAGCCAATAGGTTGAGGTTTTCTGTGATTTTGTGGCAAATTAAAGTTGTGCTCATACCAGTCTAATGCCAGTTCAGCTGGATCTGTGAAGTCATCCTTCTCATTGACATATTCAGACTCAGAGTCAGTATCACCAGGATGGGACTCACAGACAGGAGGAGTAGATGGTATTCTGGTACAGTAGTCCTGTCTTTTTAAAGATTTGAATTTTTTTTCCTGAATCTACATTCTTTTCATTTTCATAGTCAGATTCAGAATCAATTTCACCAAAATGGAAATCACAAAAATGAGGAGTAGAGGATACTCTAGAATGGGAGTACTGTGTCTTTAAATTTTTAAAAGTATGAAAATCTTCTGTTTTTCCTTTAGAGATAGCTTGGGTCTGAGAGCTTGTATTTTTTTTTTCTTCCTGGTTCGAGGCATCCACTAAAAGTGTGGGGTCCTTTTTTAAGCATTGGCTTTCTGTTATGTTCTGGTGTATATGTGCTCAGGACACAGATGCTCTGGGCAGTGGTAGTAAATTGGAGACAATGACCCCTGACCCGGGGATGAGTATCATGGACATGGATAGATGATATTCTGTGATTCATAGTTGCAAGAAGTTATTGTAGAATTCATGGTGAGTGAAACATATGTATGCAATATATTCTGGCTTCAATGGAAACATAAATTGATACTGTGACTTATAGTTAATAGGAGTAGCTGCAGGATTCATGAGTAAAAAATATAGCAATGTGAGATGTTCAGGCTTCAGAGTAAACTGGTAGAAGATTGACTCATAGGGGCATATCTATCAAGCTCCATATGGAGCTTGAAGCCCCGTGTTTCTGGTGAGCCTTCAGACTTGCCAGAAACACCTGTCCACCTGCTCTAAAGAGGCGGACAGACATTGCCGCAATTCAACCTGATCAAGTACGATCGGTTTGATTGACACCCCCTTGCTGGCAGCCGATTGGCCGCAAATCTGCAGGGGGCGGCGTTGCTCCAGCAGTTCACCAGAGCTGCTGGTGCAATGCTGAATATGGAGAGCGCATTGCTCTCTGCATTCAGCGAGGTCTGTCGGACCTGATCTGCACTGTTGGATCAGGTCCATCAGACCTTTGTAAAAAATGGCCCCATAGATGCAAAAGTTTGTTGCAAGTTCACATGACATCATATTATATAGAGCTGTATGTCAGAGTAATAAGCAAAGCAGCACAGGTGATAGACAAGTTGCAAGTTTAAGGCATTGAATACTGTTGGTGCATATATTGGAGAATCACAGGAAAGCTGTTTAACTGAACACATAAATGCAGAGTTCTGAATATATTAACATATTTGGAGGAGGATATTTCAGCTATGACAACTTGTAGCAGAGAATAGTTATAAAGTTCTGAGTAAGATGCTGTTGTAGTAATTAGAGAGTGATTATAACCAAATGCATACTTGTAATTTAGAATAAGTTTAGAGTTTGTTAAGCAGCAGTGTCCTGGAAACAAAATGGATTTATATGGATACTTGCAATTAGATGATTTTAAGCATAGCTAAAAGGAAAGACTGTAGTTTGAATATGCTGGTAAAATCCATATTGGAACAGTCACAGACCTCTGTTGTTCTGGAACAAAACCTTAAAGCTAATGCAATGCACATTAGGCCTAAGATGGTTTAAAAAGAGGCTGAGGTAATCAGGTGCATGAATGATTAAATATTTGGCAAGTAAGTCAAATGCAGATACTCCCCAAACAGTATGATTGTCAGTAGCAGGGGAAGCAGTCTTAAAGGGACAGTGATATAAGGCAGGCATATGTTACAGTACTAATGTGATGTATTCTCTTCAGTGCGGAAATATTCTCCTGTCCTTGCACTGTATAGTGATGCAATGTATTCTCTTCAGTGAGAAGATATTCTCCTGTGTACTAATGTGATGTATTCTCTTCAGTGAGGAGATATTCTCCTGTCCTTGCACTGTTTACTAATGTGATGTATTCTCTTCAGTGAGGATATATTCTCCTGTCCTTGCACTGTGTACTAATGTGATGTATTTACTTCAGCGAGGAGATATTCACCTGTCCTTGCACTGTGTACTAATGTGATGTATTCTCTTCAGTGTCAGTATATGGCCGGGTTATGATACAATATATCTAAAAATTATTCTTTAAAATAAAACCCCAATAAAATGCATATACTAAACCATAAAATTAATATAAATTCCTAAGTTCTTTGTATTAGTTAAAATATATAGACACATTGAATTATATTTGTAGAAAACCAGATATGAATCAAAACTATACACGTTTCAACTGTTATAATATGTTATGCAAAGATCCTAAAAAATACCTTATTTATTAACATTATTCACAATTGAATTTCATTTAAATACCACAATGAGATACCAAGATATTAGCCATTAACATTCAGACTGGTACAATTAAGTTATTGAACCCACAAATGATTCTAATACAATTCAAATTAGAACACAGAAGTATATATATTCTTAATGTAAACAGTCAGTTACTATGTAAGTTATCCTTATTGCATTAATAAAACTCTCTTGTCAGTATCTATATTTCATTTCGCATAACAGATAATTTACAATTTGATACCAAACTCCAATATTTCCTCAATTTCTATGTTAAAATATAAAATATCCACATATATCTGTGTTTATGACTAAGGACATCTTGTTTTCCTGTAAAACAAAGGGAAAATTGTCAAATATGTATACATCTATTTGCAGTATTTATCTAATATGTTACTATTAGTCATTGCTTTTTAGGTCCACATATATCCATTTATATGCTTCCAAAAAATACAGAGGTTAAGAGAGACATTTTATGCTTTTTAAAAAAAATATATAGGTTAAGACATGTTAAAATCTTAACTCTCAGGTTTTCATGTTCATTTGAGTATCTCCTTATATTCATATAAAAACACAGCAGATCACACATTTTTATATAGTATTTAAAATCATACAGGTTGTATTTTAACAATTGGTTTGAGAGTTAAATGCAAGACATGTGCTTTTGCTTAGCTAATCTTCCTCTAGACGTATGTCTGAGCTTCGTATATTCAAACCTCAGCAGTTATAATCAACCTTTGCATCTCAAGCTTAAAATGTAAAGTTTTAGACATTACATCTCTGTCACTCCAGGGATTCCTGTAATCTAGGTACCATGTTTATCTTTGTTTGAAAAGATCTAATCTCATTAAGTGGTGAGGTAAAGAATGTGTTATTTTTGAAGTAATTTGCCATTCTTTGAAATGACTGTCTGAAATTAACTAGACCAACTGTCTTTTCTAAAATTACTTTGAAAACTATTTTTTTTTATTAATTGGGACACAGGCCTGTAATGTATCCTGTGTAATCAAAAGAAGTGGGGGCTTATTTACACACAGTGAAATTTTGCAATTTTACAAATGAAATGAATTATTTGGTGTACACAGCCATATTATCATTAAATAATAAGTATATATGTGTATATTATTTACATAATACTCAGATACCTTGACATAAACCCCCCTCCAATTATAAATAGATGTAGGACACATGTATTTAAATTGGCTTAAGGTCAGTGGTATTTGGTGAGGATGTTGACTGTGCATTATAGACAGTCTTCTATGGAGAGAGTCTGTCATTTTTGAGCCTTCATGCTCATCAGCTAGGCATCTTTAAACTACAATATTTCTTTATTTCATTTGGGGATATGACATTTCATTCTCCCTCTATGACTTGTAATTGGGATCTAGGATGGCACGCTCGTAAATTATTAATATGGACCCATTCATCCATAAAAGTATCATTTTTAGGTATCCTAATTTTATAGGCGACTGGAGATATTTTGTCAGTGATGACAAAAGGACCCTTCCATGATGGAAGAAACTTCTTCTCCTTAACCTGATCTCTTCCAAACTTTATCATTTATTGCATATTCCTTTTTGGAGGTTTTGAGATCATAATAGGTTTTAGTGGCAGTTGCAGCCTTTTCTAAGTTCCTTTGAGCAAATGCAAAGGCATATTGCTGGTGCTTTCTTAGGTTCTCCACATATTGATTATTGGCAGCATTTATCAAGTTCTGGTCTGATGTACTGTACAGTAGATGCTGAGGTAGAACCTTTCTTCTACCAGTCATCAGTTCAAAAGGTGACATCTTGGTAGCACTACTTGGAGTTGCTCTTAATGACATTAGGACTAGAGGTAGTTTTACATTCCAGTCTTTACCCGTTTCATTCACAAACTTTTTGAGGATTTTAACAATGGACTGGTTGTAACGCTCTACACCACCACTTGAGGCAGCTCTATACGCAATATGGAGCTTTCTTTTGACCCCTAGTATTTTCCACATTTTGGTCATCACTTTGCTAGTGAAGTGGGTTCCCCGATCTGATTTGATTATTTGGGGCAAACCAAATCTGGAAAACACGTGGTTGATGAGCAAAGCTGCGCATGTTTCAGCACTATAGTGAACAGGCATGTCACTGTTAACATGTATTTGTTACCTCTTGATGACCTTGTTACTGGACCGATGAAATCAATTTGTATATCTGACCATGGCATTACCATCCCCCTTTTCTGCAATGATGCTCTATGCATTGGTGCAGTGGGTTGGAACTGTGGACAGATTAAACAACCTTGACAGAAAGTTTGAACATCTTTCAACATGTGTGGCCAGAAGGCATAATCATGCAATATTTCATACATTAATTTGGCGCCACAATGGCCAGATGTGGGAGCATCATGGGCATGTTGAAGCATTAGACCTCTAAACTTGGTGGGTACCACCCATTGCTGGATGCCAGTTTTGGAGGTTCTAGTTAACAAACCATCCTGTAACTTGGATTGTGATCTAGATTTTATTAATATTCTAAGATCTTACATGCCAATGTAATCATCTTTTGAGATGGGGTTGCTTTCAGGATCTTCTATGTATTTATAGAAGATGCCTACAATGGGGTATTCTTTTTGACTAGTGATCAGGCCCTCACTAGGAGAATCCTGACTCCATTGTACCAGGTTAGGCTCATTCTGTTGTTTTGTCTGGTTTCTGGTAATGGCTTCTACCTGAATTGCACCCATTAAGTGGTCGATATTTAGGAGTTCTCCAGTTATGGCTCCTTCTTTGGCTAATGAATCCGCAAGATCATTGCCTTCCTTATCTGGACCTAGAACCCTGGAATGACCCTTGGTCTTTTTCCAGTGGATGGTTAAATCATTGGACACCACCAGATTATCAATCTCGCAGAACAACTTCCCATGCTTGACTGGTTTGTTGTTACTTTTCTGCATGCCATTTCTTTTCCAAGTTGGAAGGTATTCAACAAAAGTGTCATGCACATAATTTGAGTCAGTAATGATCACAAATTTGTGAATATTTTGTTCAATAGCCATTTCAATGGTTTTTAGAACAGCAGTGAGTTCTGCAAATTAACTGGATCTTGGTCCAATGTTGAAACCTATAGATATATTTGGGAATCCACCTGTCCAAGTTATACCAATGCCAGTGACTAATCTGCGCTCGTTATCAATAGTGGCATGGTAAGAACAACCATCAACATATACCCAAGGTAATGTTTGACAATGGTCCTCATTGTATATTTTATATGGAGAAAGCAATTGTTCCTCTAGGAAATCATCTTCTGATAATTCTTCCCCAGGATCTTTAGCAGTACAGTCATGGAGCTCAGCAAGCCCTTGTGCGACTGGATTCTTTTTATTCTGCTTGTAGCGAATTTCTAAAGGCCAGCCTTGTACGGAAAGAGTCCAAGCTGTTATGCGGCTATTAGACAAATTCCCATCTTTTATTCTCTCACTTTGCAGATATAGCAAAGGCTGGTGGGCCATTTCTACAATAATTTTCTCACCCTGTATATAGCTGCGGAAATTTTGTAGAGCCCATACAGTAGTTAAGAGGGCTTTTTTGCAATCACTAAATTTTATTTCTACTGGGGATAGAGTTTTGCTCGCATAAACAATGACTTTGCTTAAATTATCATGTTTTTGGTATAAAACATCACTCATGCTTATATCTGTGTAACCTGTCTCTAAATAGAAAGGTTTACCACCTTCAGGGTACGCTAAGCAAGGTGCTTGAGTGAGTTTCCTCTTCAGCTCCTAGATGGCTGTCTCTTGAGACTCACTCCAGTGCCATTTCACATCCTTCTTTAGAAGAAGTAGTAGTGGTTTAGCTAATTCTCCATAATTATCAATAATTTTGCGAGAATAATTTGTCATACCCAGGAATGATGTAAATTACTTTAAGTTAGTTGGGTTTTTAGAATTTACTATAGCTTCCACCTTTTTCTTCTGAGGATTTAGCCCTTCATAAGAAACTTCATGTCCCAAGAAGTTTACAGGAGTGCGGCACCATTGAGCTTTATGTAGGGATATTTTGACATCTGCCCTTTTAAGTTGGCTGAGGACGTGTTTAATTTCTGCGATGTGTTTTTCAAAGTCTGTGCTTTTGATCAAAATATCATCAACATATGATAAGGTCCCCCTTTCCAGTGCATCAGGTATAGCCTTATGCATGAATACAGTAAATTCATGTCCAGAATTTATGTATCCAAATGGAAGTCTCTGGAATGCATACTGGACCTTTTGCAATGAGAATGCCAGCTTATACTGGTCCTCCTCATGTACCTTTATGGTCCAATATCCCTGTGCACAATCAATGGCAGTAAATATTTTGGATCCCTGCATCTGTGCTAGGCACTGTTAAATATATGGCACAGACCAGCCAGACAAGTACACTCCCTTGTTTAGCTGTCTTAGGTCAGCACACAAACGCCATTGTCCATTGGGCTTAAGAACATCTAGAATAGGATTGTTATAAGAGCTGTGCACCTGTAGGATAATACCCCTTTCTTCAAGGTTCCTTTTAATTTCTGCAAGAGAATCATAGGAGGCTAAAGGAAGTCTGTATTGTTTAACAAAGATAGGTGGTGCATTGGGATCTGTTTGGATTCTTGCAATGTGCAAGTCTGTAGTCTCACAGTCATAAGAATCCCTAGCAAAAATACCCTTGTACTCCATCAAGAGTTCTCGCAGTTGTCGGCGTTCATCATCGCTGGAACAGCCATCAGCTAAGGAAATTTGCTCTTCGACTATTTGTTGAAATCCTGGAAAGATTTCAGGCAGTCCTATTTCATAGGCTTCTTCCAACCTAGAGGTGAGGTCTTGTAATTTATATTGCCCCCATGACTCTGGGTATTGGGGTAATCTTGCTGTTTGATTGGCTGATCAAACACCAGGGAGCTTCTTCAATTTTACAGATGCCTTCCTCTGAGCTGAAGGGATAAATAGACTGAATAGTAAATAGACCCTCTGGCATAGATGCAAAGGATTGTTCTATTAATTGTTCTTCAGTTAAGTATCATTCAGATATTTGCCCAATTACATTATTCTGAAATCCAAAAGTGTAATAACTTGATTCCAGTGCATATCCTATGGTAGTTCCCTTGGATAAGGTTATATCCTGTGGGGTCATGTTATGCACAATAACATGTATTGGAAGAGTACCAATATTTACCAAAGGAGTATGGGTCATTGTGATACCCATATTTTGCATTCTATGGGAGAGGCAAATTAGTGTTTCAGAAGTTTTTAATTTCTGACCTCTTTTTACCTGTAAGGGTAAGAGGAATTTATCAGCCCCAGCTGATCACAAATTATAACATCATTAGACACCTGCATATTCACAGCATATGGTATTTGCTGGTTTGATTTCAGGGCTGCGTTTTTATCCTGAAATACTTCAGGGTCCCCCTTTAACCTGCTCCAGAAGCAAGAGTTAATCAAATCTATTTGTATGGAATATCTATGTAGGAGATCATTGCCAATGTATATTTAATTATGGGGAGTATTTAAAATTAAAAACAGGTGTTTCGCTGATTTATTGCCTATAGATATAGATAATAAGCACTTAGCTGTGATGTTATAGCTTTCAAACCTGTCATCCAGGCCGTGGACACAGTGGTCTTGGGGAGAAAGATATTTAATCACTTTAGGTTCAGCTATCTGCACTAATAAGCCTTCGCTTATATAGCTAGCTTCCTGTTTTAAGTTCAATTTAGCATATTTGGTTTTACCAAGGTCATGCACTTGTCTAGGGATAAATAGATCCTCTTTAACTCTCGCAATTTCTGCAAGGAATTATGAATGTTCTCCCCCTTTAGGGGATTTAGGGCCCCCCTTGTGGAGAGATATTTTTAATACATCGCCATCTAAGGAAATATTGGCTATTTTTCCAGGCAGAATTTTAAAAGTATGATCATCAGAGCCACTTAGGGGAATCTGATCATCTATCTGCAGGATAGTTACTTCAGGTACAGAGTTATTCCTGAAATGAATCTCTACAGCATCTGGCTTCTCTTCCACCACGTGACAGTGATGTCTGCTGTGAGACATAATGGGTCGCTCATAATTAAGAGGTCTTTTTACTTGTGACCAGATTATATTATTTATGCAATCAATTGTGGTGCTTAATCACTTCAGGAGTTAAATACCAATGATTAAACGATCAGTTGGCAGATCCACTATAATGACAGTGTGTATTATGACCCTGTTCCCTAGCTTTAGCTTTAACCATGCCATACCCCAAACTTTGAGGGGATCACCCCAACACCTATTAGCGAACCATCAAATTCCCTTAGCTTAGGTTTGTGGGGCGTTCGCTCATTTAGCTGTGCGTAGTACCTGTGGGATAGAATAGTTGCCTGAGATCCAGTATCAATTAATCCCATGATAGGGTTGGAAACTGAATCCTGGAGCTCAGCTAATACATAATATCTCCCTGCAGTTACTATCATTTCACACATAAAATTGGCATGATCATACATCTGTGGGCTTCGCCACGTGTTACCTGAATCAGCCGTGTTACCTGATGCAGAAGAAACTTCTATATTAGGGTCAACTGGGTTCTTGTGTACTGCATCTGTGGAGATAAGGTTAAGAGAATGCTGCAGAGGAAGAGATTGGTTAGAGCATCACAGATAAATCGTCCGTTTCTGGTCTGTAGGGAGAGAATATGATTAGTTCCATTATAGACATTTATTATTTCATTTGATATATATCTTCCCCCTCTTTCAGGTAATATCTGAGTACTTATGATTGTGCCTGTGGCCCACTGTTGACCACTGGCTGTACCCCTAAAAAAATATTATCCAGTGGCTGAGCCATAAATGCTTGACTCATATTATTGAATAGTTCGCTTAACCGATTTAACTGGGTAATAAGATGATCTACTTGATTGTACAAGTTACCTCTACCCCTGGGCCTATCTCTTGATGCCCCATAGTATTGATTCCTGGACCCTTGGGTCCCCTCAGAATCAGGGCCGCTATTTCTATCTTGAAGTGGTTGCCCCTGGGGTTCAGTTTGTCTCGCATTATTTTCTTGGTGTGCACTATTTAACTGGGGCGACTGGTTACCCTGAGAATATCTGCACCACTTATTGTATCTACCATTATGGGGATACCTATTACCTTGTGGGTATTCTTCTCTTTGGGAATAATTATTTACCTGGATATGCCCCCCATCTTGAGCATAGTTTCTCTGCACCTCAGCCCGTGTTGGGAGAGGGGCAGAGTTAAAACTTTGCGGGGATGGCCTGTTTTCTCAGGCCACTTCTGCATACGTCTTCTTTTTGGACTCTAAATTTAGGGGGCTAGGTGGCATCCTAGTTTTGGCCACTACTTTAGGATTGGGCTTTCTCTCCCTTTTATCCCCATGGTCATTGATTTGCTGTATGGCATATAATTTTGTACTTTCTCTAATCAGCCAATCTAACGAACAATTTTCATCAAAGTCTCTAGCTAAATTTACTTTGATATGAGGGGGTAGGGCTTCATAAAATAAATTAACAAATTCTGAGCTTTCAAATTTGGGATAATTTTCAGCCATACTGTAAGCTCCTTTCAGTGTAGAAAGGAATTCAACTGGGCTCTGATTGGCGCCACATTTCAAATTATATATTGCTGCCTTAGCCGCGGTCACTGTTCGATATGGGCCAAATTCTCTTTTACACCGTTGTTTTATTTCACTCCAAGATTTGACATTCATATATTTTAGTGAAGCAAAGTATTTATGATGCTTAACCTCAAATACCCATGGCAGAAATTCAATTTTAGATTGCCCATCATTTATATTTAATACAGCTAAGGCATTCTCATAAGCCTCTAAATGATCAATTATGGAAATGGTCCCCCCTTTGGAAAATGGGCGTGCTGCTCTACTTAGGAACTTGATTAATGTAGGGGTGTCATACACTTTATTAAGTACATTACCGGATTTCATTGGGGTCTTATTGTTTGGGTTAGAGTGCCCTCTATCTGTCCTATCTTTACTATGCTGAAATTTCACCCATGCATTTTGATATGGGCTGTCTGAGAAGCTAGCCCCCCCTTCTGACCCGCTATAGTAGCTGACCTCTTCCTCTGAGGAGTAATAATTATCTCACCCTAGTAGTAAGAGTATGGAGGTTATGTCAAACTCATTTTGACAGGTGGACACGCCCCTAACCCTGCCCCTTTCTACTCCCACTTTCACGCCCCCTTTTTAATATCAATTTGATATAAAATTGATATAAAAAGGTGATTTTGATATACATTTCATATTAAATTGATATTAAAAAAGTGTTTTAATACAAATTTGATATTAAATTGATATAAAATTGATATAGAATTGATATCAAAATCCAGGATTTGGATTAAAAGAGTTTACCGTTTAATTTCAAAGGTAGAACAGGAAAAAACAAACCTATGGGTGGAATCATTTGTACTTTAGCAATACCAAAATAAAAATTAATGTTCCTGAAATTCTCATAAATGATTCGTGGATGACCCACGGGGCAAGCTTTTGTCTTGTTTACAAATGGGTATAAACTGGTAAAATCATAGTAGTGCATGCTTTCACCTGGCTCTGTTTTGTGGTACAGTTTAATGGCATTTGTGCGCCCACCATAAAGAGCGTCTCTGGGGTCCAGGGGCTGTGGGAACTGCTTTTCAATGAGAAAAGCAGGCAGTTCAGTGTCTGAGGATAACGTATCTTTCCACTTGTGTTCCCAAAACTCGCGGACCTCAAAACCGCATGACAGTAAGAAGTCTTTTTTAATGAGATGTTTGTAATATAATTGTCCGTAGCTGGTACCTGTGACATCGTTTACATCATTTTTGTTGTAACAAACAGGACAACTGTGGTAAAAACATCCCTGAAATTCAAATGCCGTAGGAATGTTGTTTATTATGCCGTACCCGTCCAAATAGTATTTACCCACTTTTCGTTCACCCCTATGTAAAGCGTGTTGTATGTTAATATTTCCCGTATGTGAGATGTACATAAGCCACTGTATGGAAGATGTAGAGTACCGTTTTTGTGTCTTGTGATAATTATCACAAGGGACTATGGCGATGGTGTTTTCAGGTAAAAAGTTGAACCTGTACATAGTCATGCAAACAGATGGAAGTGTAGTGAGTTGGAAAAGGTCAATACAGTTCACAACAAACTCCTGCTCACCATTTTCTTTGTAAATAACATCTTCTTTCAGCGTCATATCCATGACGCTGTTTCTAAAACATACACAAGCCAATCTTAAAACCTCTGCATCCTGCTTACAGACGCCTAGATTATGAGTTTGGCGTTAGAAGGGGTTCGTTAGTTACGCGTCTTTTATTTCTTATGCGCACTTTTTTAACGTAGGTATTACGAGTCTCAAAACAAGCTCCTAACGCGACTCCTACAATTTAGTGGTTTTTTTTTTGTGATTTAGCTAATTTAGGCCTAGATTTGGAGTTTGGCGTTAGCCGTGAAAACCAGCGTTAGAGGCTCCTAACGCTGGTTTTAGGCTACCTCCGGTATTTGGAGTCACTCAAAATAGGGTCTAACGCTCACTTTTCAGCCGCGACTTTTCCATACCGCAGATCCCCTTACGTAAATTGCGTATCCTATCTTTTCAATGGGATTTTTCTAACTCCGATATTTAGAGTCGTGTCTGAAGTGAGCGTTAGACATCTAACGACAAAACTCCGGCCGCAGGAAAAAAGTCAGTAGTTAAGAGCTTTCTGGGCTAACGCCGGTTTATAAAGCTCTTAACTAAAGTACACTAACACCCATAAACTACCTATGTACCCCTAAACCGAGGTCCCCCCACATCGCCGACACTCTATTAATTTTTTTTAACCCCTAATCTGCCGACTGCCACCTACGTTATACTTATGTACCCCTAATCTGCTGCCCCTAACACCGCCGACCCCTAAATTATATTTATTAACCCCTAATCTGCCCCCCACAACATCGCCGCCAGCAACCTACACTTATTAACCCCTAATCTGCCGACCGCAAAGCGCCGCCACCTACGTTATCCTTATGTACCCCTAATCTGCTGCCCCTAACACCGCCAACCCCTATATTATATTTATTAACCCCTAATCTGCCCCCCTCAACGTCGCCACCACCTGCCTACACTTATTAACCCCTAATCTGTCGAGTGGACCGCACCGCTACTATAATAAAGTTATTAACCCCTAATCCTCCTCACTAACCCTATAATAAATAGTATTAACCCCTAATCTGCCCTCCCTAACATCGCCGACACCTAACTTCAATTATTAACCCCTAATATGCCGACTGCAGCTCACCGCTATTCTAATAAATGTATTAACCCCTAAAGCTAAGTCTAACCCTAACACTAACACCCCCCTAAATTAAATATAATTTACATCTAACGAAATTAATTATCTCTTATTAAATAAATTATTCCTATTTAAAGCTAAATACTTACCTGTAAAATAAATCCTAATATAGCTACAATATAAATTATATTTATATTATAGCTATTTTAGGATTTATATTTATTTTACACGTAACTTTGTATTTATTTTAACCAGGTACAATAGCTATTAAATAGTTAAGAACTATTTAATAGTTACCTAGTTAAAATAATTACAAAATTACCTGTAAAATAAATCCTAACCTAAGTTACAATTAAACCTAACACTACACTATCAATAAATTAATTAAATAAAATACCTACAATTACCTACAATTAAACCTAACACTACACTATCAAAAAAATAAATTAAATACAATTCCTACAAATAACTACAATGAAATAAACTAACTAAAGTACAAAAAATAAAAAAGAACTAAGTTACAAAAAATAAAAAAATATTTACAAACATAAGAAAAATATTACAACAATTTTAAACTAATTACACCTACTCTAAGCCCCCTAATAAAATAACAAAGACCCCCAAAATAAAAAATGCCCTACCCTATTCTAAATTACTAAAGTTCAAAGCTCTTTTACCTTACCAGCCCTGAACAGGGCCCTTTGCGGGGCATGCCCCAAGAAGTTCAGCTCTTTTGCCTGTAAAAAAAAACATACAATACCCCCCCCCCAACATTACAACCCACCACCCACATACCCCTAATCTAACCCAAACCCCCCTTAAATAAACCTAACACTAAGCCCCTGAAGATCATCCTACCTTGTCTTCACCTCACCAGGTATCACCGATCCGTCCTGGCTCCAAAATCTTCATCCAACCCAAGCGGGGGCTGGCGATCCATCATCCGGTGGCTGAAGAGGTCCAGAAGAGGCTCCAAAGTCTTCATCCTATCCGGGAAGAAGAGGCGATCCGGACCGGCAATCATCTTGATCCAAGCGGCATCTTCTATCTTCATCCGATGACCACCGGCTCCATCCTGAAGACCTCCACCGCGGACCCATCTTCTTCCGGCGACGTCCAACTGAAGAATGACGGTTCCTTTAAGGGACGTCATCCAAGATGGCGTCCCTCAAATTCCGATTGGCTGATAGGATTCTATCAGCCAATCGGAATTAAGGTAGGAATATTCTGATTGGCTGATGGAATCAGCCAATCAGAATCAAGTTCAATCCGATTGGCTGATCCAATCAGCCAATCAGATTGAGCTCGCATTCTATTGGCTGATCGGAACAGCCAATAGAATGCGAGCTCAATCTGATTGGCTGATTGGATCAGCCAATCGGATTGAACTTGATTCTGATTGGCTGATTCCATCAGCCAATCAGAATATTCCTACCTTAATTCCGATTGGCTGATACAATCCTATCAGCCAATCGGAATTCGAGGGACGGCATCTTGGATGACGTCATTTAAAGGAACCGTCATTCGTCGTTCAGTCGTCGGCCAGGATGGATGTTCCGCGTCAGAGGTCTTCAGGATCCTGCCGCTCCGCTCCGGATGGATGACCATAGAAGATCCCGCTTGGATGAAGACTTCAATTGGATGGAAGACCTCTTCTGCCCCGCTTGGATGAAGACTTCAGCCGGATCATGGACCTCTTCAGACCCTCGCTTGGGCTTGGATCAGGACATCGGAGGAGCTCTTCTGGATCGATCGGTGAACCTGGTATGGTGAAGATAAGGTAGGAAGATCTTCAGGGGCTTAGTGTTAGGTTTATTTAAGGGGGGTTTGGGTTAGATTAGGGGTATGTGGGTGGTGGGTTGTAATGTTGGGGGGGGTATTGTATGTTTTTTTTTACAGGCAAAAGAGCTGAACTTATTGGGGCATGCTAGGCAAAGGGCCCTGTTCAGGGCTGGTAAGGTAAAAGAGCTTTGAACTTTAGTAATTTAGAATTTGGTAGGGCATTTTTTTATTTTGGGGGGCTTTGTTATTTTATTAGGGGGCTTAGAGTAGGTGTAATTAGTTTAAAATTGTTGTAATATTTTTCTTATGTTTGTAAAAAAAAATTTTATTTTTTGTAACAGTTCTTTTTTATTTTTTGTACTTTAGATAGTTTATTTCATTGTAGTTATTTGTAGGTATTGTATTTAATTTATTTATTGATAGTGTAGTGTTAGGTTTAATTGTAGATAATTATAGGTATTTTATTTAATTTATTTATTGATAGTGTAGTGTTAGGTTTAATTGTAGATAATTATAGGTATTTTATTTAATTAATTTATTGATAGTGTAGTGTTAGGTTTAATTGTAACTTAGGTTAGGATTTATTTTACAGGTAATTTTGTAATTATTTAACTATTTTAGCTATTAAATAGTTCTTAACTATTTAATAGCTATTGTACCTGGTTAAAATAATTACAAAGTTACCTGTCAAATAAATATTAATCCTAAAATAGCTATAATATAATTATAATTTATATTGTAGCTATATTAGGATTTATTTTACAGGTAAGTATTTAGCTTTAAATAGGAATAATTTATTTAATAAGAGTTAATTAATTTCGTTAGATTAAAATTATATTTAATTTAGGGGGGTGTTAGTGTTAGGGTTAGACTTAGCTTTAGGGGTTAATACATTTATTAGAATAGCGGTGAGCTCCAGTCGGCAGATTAGGGGTTAATAATTGAAGTTAGGTGTCGGCGATGTTAGGGAGGGCAGATTAGGGGTTAATACTATTTATTATAGGGTTAGTGAGGCGGATTAGGGGTTAATAACTTTATTATAGTAGCGCTCAGGTCCGGTCGGCAGATTAGGGGTTAATAAGTGTAGGCAGGTGGAGGCGACGTTGTGGGGGGCAGATTAGGGGTTAATAAATATAATATAGGGGTCGGCGATGTTAGGGCAGCAGATTAGGGGTACATAGGGATAATGTAAGTAGCGGCGGTTTACGGAGCGGCAGATTAGGGGTTAATAATAATATGCAGGGGTCAGCGATAGCGGGGGCAGCAGATTAGGGGTTAATAAGTGTAAGGTTAGGGGTGTTTAGACTCGGGGTACATGTTAGAGTGTTAGGTGCAGACGTAGGAAGTGTTTCCGCATAGCAAACAATGGGGCTGCGTTAGGAGCTGAACGCGGCTTTTTTGCAGGTGTTAGGTTTTTTTTCAGCTCAAACAGCCCCATTGTTTTCTATGGGGGAATCGTGCACGAGCATGTTTTTGAGGCTGGCCGCTTGCGTAAGCAACTCTGGTATCGAGAGTTGAAGCTGCGTTAAAAATGCTCTACGCTCCTTTTTTGGAGCCTAACGCAGCCTTTATGTGGACTCTCAATACCAGAGTTATTTTTATGGTGCGGCCAGAAAAAAGACGGCGTTAGCTATGCGGGTCGTTACCGACAAAACTCCAAATCTAGGCCTTAGTATAATTTATTTAATTGTATTTAATGTAGGGAATTGATTTAATTGTAGTGTAGTCTTAGGTGTTAGTGTAACTTAGGTTAGGTTTTATTTTACAGGTAAATTTGTATTTATTTTAGCTAGGTAGTTATTAAATAGTTAATAACTATTTAATAACTATTCTACCTAGTTAAAATAAATACAAACTTGCCTGTAAAATAAAAATAAACCCTAAGCTAGATATAATGTAACTATTAGTTATATTGTAGCTAGCTTAGGGTTTATTTTATAGGTAAGTATTTAGTTTTTTTTTTATAAAAGCTTTATTAGTTGAAGCCTGAAGGTGCTCATGCATACATAGTTATACATTTCACGAATACAGTCATATATTTAACACGTATAACATTAGAGCTTCAGAGTTTATATAAATGATAAATGCTCCGCAACATAAGTTTTGTTTGTTCAACGTTCTTAGAAGAATAATACATTTTTTAATAACAATAAAACATATTTCTATAGTAATCTTACATTGAATATCTTGGTAAATCAGTCATGTCCATAACAGTTTACCTTGACTCATAGAACAGAAGTACATGAAAGACATAACCGATCCACCTAGTGGTAGGTTATAAAGATGGTTTGGGAAAATAGTAAAGTAGCAGATAGGAGAAGAGGGGGGAGGGCGGGTGCGAAAGAAGAAAAAAAAAAAAAGGTGGGGCAAGTAGTAGCTGAAGGTATATTAATGGGGGGTGGGATTATGAGGATATCAATGCATTTGGCCAAAGTCAACCCTCCACCATCCTGTGATACTGAAGGACCTTTCTACGGACAATGATCTATCATGCATAAAGTTTTGCCCTCCCAGAGTAGTGACACATATTCATGCGTGGTGAGTTTTCCTATTTTGAGGTAGTGATATCTCTCTTGACTGAGTAGTTCCCTGACTCCAGTCCTCCACTCCTCTATGCTTGGGACCTGTGGTTATTTCCAATGTCTCGGGACTAATCCCTTAGCACAATTCAGCATCAGTACAAATAGTCTCATTTTGGCTTCCTCAGTTATTTTGGGTAGGTTATGAAACAGCAAGTAGTGCGGTTCAGGGGGTATGATGACGGTCAAGAGTCTACTGAATTCCAAAAACATGTCCTCTGAAAAAGGGCGTATAAGCGGGCATGCCCACCATATATGCATCAGTGTTCCTTCCTCCCCGCAGCCTCTCCAGCAATCCCCTCCAACATGAGGATAGATTTTTTTAAGTCTATGAGGAGTGAGGTACCATCTGTTCAAAAACTTGTAATGCATTTCCTGTAGGCGGGCTGAGACTGATGTCTTTCTTGCTTTATCAAAGATTTTGAGCCATGTTTTAGTCTCAAGTCTGGTACCTAGTTCATTATGCCATACATCCACATAGGAAGGTAGGGTGCTATCGTCTCTTACCAGCAGCAGCTTATATAGGTGTGAGATCAAATTATCGGGTGTATAAGCTGTAGTACAGAGCGTTTCAAAAGGCGTTTTTTGTCTGGACAGCAAAGTCTTATCATGGAGGCTATTGAAATAATGAGGAAATTGAGCAACACGGAACCAGGATGAAAACATCCAACTGTCCCAATCAACCAGATCTTTTTGAATCTTAGGCTTTCCCTGATGAATAGAATTGGATATGGCTGCTTCACTAAAGTGTATGTTAAGCCCTGGGTATAAAGTTTGTTAGCGAGACCGTTGTCTGGATTCTCACGGACTGGGGTCACTGGGGCGTCCAATGTTGATATGCTATTGTCAGTTTTATCAGGTCATCCCACAACCGGAAGACATCTTCCAACAAGGGATACTGTTGTATCTGTCTGGGGCACCGTGATGCTGCAACCCATGCAAGAGAACCAACATTTCCTGTTTTCAGGATATCATTATCCAGCCCTATCCAGGCTTTATTGGGAGAGTTGTGGCACCATTCCACTAGATGTTGAAGGCCTATAGCCTTACGATAGACCGAAAGCTGAGGGACCCCCAACCCCCCCCTCGTCTCTTGGGAGATACATTGTTCTCTTATTCACTCTTGGTTTAAGTCCATTCCAAATATAAGTCTCAATTGATGACTGAATTTGGTGGATTAGATGCAAAGTGGTGGAAAGGGGTATCGTCTGCATAATATATAGTGCTCTAGGCAGAATGTTCATTTTGATGACATGTATGCGTCCCACCCAGGAAATATTTTTATTTTTCCACGTGGCGAGATCACGCACAATGTTGTCTCTGATCTGCTTATAATTAACTTCTACAATCTCTTTCACTGATGGAGCTAAAATAATTCCCAAATACTTGAGTCATCCAGATGCAATTTGAAGTGTGCATTGGGTACGCAGGGCGTCTATGACTTCCCGTGGTTCAGTAATGTTGAGGATCTCTGATTTAGTTGGGTTGAGTAGGAAATCAGATACTCTCCCATATTTTTCGAACTCAGTAAGTGAGGCTTGAAGAGATGATGCGGTATTAGTCAGTGTCAGCAGGATGTCATCTGCATATAATGCAAGCTTATGCTCAAATCCACCAACTCTGATACCCTGAATGTTTGGATTGTCCCTGATCCTACAAGCCAGAACCTCCACAACCAAGGCAAACAGGAATGGAGAAAGGGGGCACCCTTGTCTGGTGCCATTGGCAATCTGAAAGGGTGTAGAAAAGGTGCCGTTGACGCAAACTCATGCTGTCGGTGCAGAGTATAAAGAAAACACTCTGTTTACAAACCTTGGGCCAAAGCCTAACTTTTCCAGAGTATGGCGCATAAACTTCCAATTAACCCGATCAAAAGCCTTCTCCGCATCCGTCGACACTAATGCCAACGGTGCGGATTTGACCTGGGCATGATAAATCAGGCTATTATCGCGTGCTTCCCTTGCTGGGATGAAGCCAGTTTGGTCTGATGACACCAAGCGTGGCATAAGACGTTTGAGGCGGTTAGCAATGACCTTTGCCAAAATCTTGACGTCAGAATTAAGAAGGGACATTGGTCTGTAGCTTCCTGGCTGATCTGCAGGTTTTACAGGCTTATGAATCACTGTAATGAATGCCTCTAGCATCATTCTAGGCAAAGTTGGCCTATCTGACAACATATTGAACAGGTGAAGTAAACGGGGTACCAAGGCGTCAAGGAAGGTCTTATAGTATTGGATTCAGAATCCATCAGGACCGGGGCTCTTGCCTATAGGGAGTTCCTTGATAGCCAGAACAATCTCCTCTGCCACAAAGGGGGCGTCAAGCTGTTCTATTTCCTCTTGAGTCAGCCTCGGCATATCCATCTCAGAGAGGTAGTCCACCACAGCCTGCTCCGACTCAGGCTCATCAGCCCGGTCATTCTGTTTGTGACTTGGCAGGTGTATGTTATAGAGGGCTTCATAGAACTCCCCAAATATGTTTGCAATTGACTGTCCATATCTACAACTATTCCCTTTTTGATCTGTGAGCTCATAAACATATGTCTTGAGTCGCTGGCGTGCAATAGCTCGTGCAAGAAGCGTCCCTGCCTTGTTGCTTTGTTCAAAAAAGCGTTGTCTAAGTTTTAACGCCTTTGCCTGATGTTCACCCTGTAGATAATGTAATAGTTCCGACCTGGTGGAAGCCAGGTCTTTCTTTAATATGTCATTTGTAGGCGACTCTTTGTGTGCCTGTTCTGTTTGAGATACTCTAGACAAGAGCATCTTATATTGTTCCTTTCTTTCTTATTTAATGCGGATTTATGTTTGATCAAGATACCTCTTGCTATGCATTTGTGTGCCTCCCACACAGTAGTAGGACACAGGAGATCATTCGAGTTCAGAGGAAAGTATTCGTCAATGCCGTTACGCAATTCTTGCTTAAAAATATGATCATCAATAAGAGAGTCCTCCAGCGTCCACACGAAGGGAGTTAATGGAGTATCAGGCCAGTCTATAGAGCATTTGACTGGGGCATGGTCCGACCAAGTGATCGAGCCAATGCTGCTGCTGGTTGTCAAGGAAAGCCCTGCTGAATCTGTAAAGAGATAGTCGATTCTGGTGTACTTCCTATGTGGATGGGAGTAAAATGTATAGTTTCTTGTTTTAGGATGCAATGTGCGCCAGATATCATGAATGACCATGTCTCTAAGGGTTCTAGTTAGGTGCTTGAGTACTTTAAGTGGGATGCTGGAGAGGCCATCAGAGGTGTCCATATCCGGACTGAGTGAGGCATTAAAGTCTCCCCCCAAAAAGAGAGTTCCTTTTTGTATTTCCGGAATCTTATGTGCTGTTTTTCTGAGGAATGAGTCCTGCGCAGAGCAGGGGAGGTATAAATTAGCTAGAGTGATGGGCCTATTATAAAGTGTGCCGGTCAAAATTAGATATCTACCCTCGGTGTATAGTTGATCTAACTGAAAGGGAATCTTGGAGTGAAACAGAATACCTACACAGCTTTTTTTGGGGGGGCCTGATGTAAAGTATGCCACTGGGTATTGGTGATTTTACCATTTGGGCTCGTTATGTCTAGAGAAGTGTGTCTCTTGTATAAAAATCACATCACCGCCCATTCTGTGAATGTCCCTGGCGACTATTGATCTATTCCCTGGGTTATTGAGGCCTTTTACATTTATGGTGATTAGATCAACAAGGTGACCATCTTTACCCCCATGTAAATGAGCCATCATGAGCATGCTTGAGTTGAGTTGTAAGGGGCCGGGTGTTTGAGGCAGGGGGGGATGGGGGAAAGGAGAGAGGAGGGAGAAAAAAAAAAGGGAGGGAGAAGGAGGAAGAGAAAGGAAGGTAAAAGAGGAAGAGAAAGGAAGGTGAAAGAACAAATAAGGTATTGGGGAGGGTAAAAAAGTTAGAATTGGTTAATAGAGTAGGGAAAAAAACTAGTCAGGTGCTAGTAGAGTGTTGAAAAACCTTGGCAGGAGTCCCCAAACGTTGGGGTTGTACCAAGAAGTCAGCGGTGAATAAACAGTCAAAATTAAAGTATATATGTATAGCAGGGGGTAGTAACCCAATAACTCTCATTTATTAAAGTGTATATTTATGTAATAACTTTGTAGAAAAAAGGCAGCTAAGATGTTCCTCGTGTACCTGCATTGTAACAAACAAAAATTATAACATTTTAAAACATTCAAATTTGGCACATTCCACATCTCCCACCTCCCGGAATAAAGCAATGTCTATATCTAGTGCCTTGATACAAAAGAAAAATAACTAACCCTATATACATTTTTGGGTGGTAAAACATGTGTTACATTGTCGAAATACACAATACTATGCTCAAGTTTCAAATAGGTCTGGTGGATTCTCTCTTTACCCATCCCTGCAGATGGCAAGGGTTCTAGTGAGCATAGAGATCTCTTAGGAGATAAACTTTTACAACCTAACATATCAATCAAGCGCTTAGAATAGTGACCGTTAAAGGGACAGTCAACACCAGAATTTTTGTTGTTTTAAAAGATAGATAATTCCTTTATTACCCATTCCACAGTTTTGCATAAACAACACAGTTATATTAATATACTTTTAACCTCTGTGATTACCTTGTATCTAAGCATCTTCTGACAGCCCCCTGATCACATGACATTTTATTTATTATCTATTGACTTTCATTTTAGCCAATTAGTGCAGTGTCTGCCACAATCAACGGGCGTGCTCACAATGTAATCTATAGGGTTTACCTGAACTAGCTCTCCCCTGCTGTGAAAAGCAAATACAAAAGCATGTGATTAGAGGCGGCCTTCAGGGGCTTAGAAATTATCATATGAGCCTTCCTAGGTCTAGCTTTCAACTAAGAATACCAAAAGAACAAAGCAAAATTGGTGATAAAAGTAATTTGGAAAGTTGTTTGAAATTACATGCCCTATTTGAAACATGAAAGTTTTTTTTGGACTTGACTGTCCCTTTAAGTCAATTGTGATATCTTGAGACAAAATCTAAGATAGATAACTTTACAGACATTTGAACAATAAAACATGCGTTGCAACATTAAGGTGTGAACAACAAGGGTCAATCCTCTTATCTTTCTGGAGGGTCGAGCAGCTGCTGAGGCCTAGTGGTGGAATTGAGCTGATTGTAGTGGATGTGGGATCAGGAACACATATACATGGGAACCAGGTGCCAAGAGTCTATTTAGACAAGCAGTACTTAAAGTTGTATATTTATTAATATAATATAACATTGCTTAGATAATAGTATACACTTATCTGTCCGGTGTGTAGAGTAGATGTGCCCCTAAGCTTTCACAGGTTGCATGAGACAATACCGAAGGACCCAAATCCAAGCTCAAGGTCTGCCAGGGCGAACCTCATCCTCATTTGCTCCCGGTTCCTGAGGAGTTGGGCCCAGGTTCTGGTTTGGAGGTTGTATCTGTGTACCCAGAATCTGATTGAAAGTG
This sequence comes from Bombina bombina, assembly GCF_027579735.1. Lineage (NCBI taxonomy): Eukaryota > Metazoa > Chordata > Amphibia > Anura > Bombinatoridae > Bombina > Bombina bombina. Next base: position 1,153,308,561 of record NC_069504.1, read on the forward strand.
GGTAAATCTGCTGACGTTTTGAAGGTAGCTGTTGCTCCATCTTTGGATGCAATAATACAGGTGGGGAATTCCCACCTATACTGTATTTTTTGGGCTTGAAGTGTTGATGTGATGTAGTGAAGATCTCCTCGTTTCTGAAGAGTAGTCGGACACAGATCTGTAAATGCTTGAATCTCAGATCCCTCGTAGGTGACATGATGATTATTTCTAGCGTGCCTGAGAATCTCCTCTTTATCTCTGTATGACAGCAGTTTAACAATAATGTCTCTTGGCGGAGCTCTGGTTGGCGGTTTAGGCCTGAGGGCTCTGTGCGCTCGCTCTATTTGGAAATCTTCTGCGGTTGGGGAGTTCTTTAAAAATTTAAACAGATCCTGGATGTAGTGCGAAATGTCAGGAGGGCTGACTGATTCGGGGATCCCCCGAAGCCTCAAATTATTTCGCCTACTCCTATTTTCAAGGTACTCTATCCGCTCAGTTAGGTTATGCACAATTGTTTCTTGGGACTGTAGGCATCTGGACTGATGTTGTAGGTCAGAGCGTAGGGTTTCCTGTGTTTCTTCCACCTCTGTAACCCTGTGGTCTATTGTGGCGATTTCTTGTTTAATTACACTGAACATGTGTTTCACATCTAGCATTGCCTCTTTGATGTCATGTTTGGAGGACAAGTGTTTTATATCCTCCTTGGTGAGGTAATCAGGTTGTGGTGTTTCTACGCCATTTATTTGGGCTGTAGTGTCATGCCCAGATGTTCCAGAATGTTCTTTAGTCACACTAGAGGTTGCTTCAGGTGTAATGAGATAGTTATCCATATTAGAGGACTGTGAGCCCTTATGTTGTTTAGTGACTCTCCTATTGGACATTTCTGCCCCTTATTGTTAAGCAATACAGAGTAATCAGACCCCAGGTCTCACAACACACAAGCTGAATCTGTACCGTTTTAAGGTAATTATATATCATGAACAACTGCCTTCTTCTTTACTCCTTACCATCTATGATATCTGGTTCTAGATGATAGTATCTGCAAACAGAGGAGTCTGTCTGTCTGTGCTGCTAATAAGGCTCTGTGTAGTCTCCACTCAGTTCATTAACAGTTGTGTGTCACTGATTAAACCCTGGGGCTATCTACCGTAATCCCAGCTATTAAAAGTTTATAGCTTTGCTCCCCTTCAGACCTACCCGCTCTTCTGTATTCACCTCCTGTGGGTCTGCGATCAGGATGGGGGATAGCCGTGCTCCATGCGCCTGATACAAGTCACGGTCTGGCTCACAGTCTCTGCCTCTGTCTCCAAGATCGCCTGCAACAGAAGCTGGTATCTGCCTGTAGAGCGTGGCGTATACTGCGTGCGGTAGTAGCTAGGTAGGCCTAAGTTGCGTAGCAGAAATCTGACACCTTGCTGGGGTGCCTAAATGTCCGTTTCAGTGAGGTTCTGGGTATGCCAAGGGGTCCTATGAAGTACCGGAGCTATAAAGGTACATGAGGGATTGCTTTAATATGCTGCAAGTTGCCTTTTCCTTATTATGAGAGGTCTGAGGCTTCAGAGCTCGCTCAATGTGCGGCCATTAGGTATCCTGGCCAGGTAAGTATTTAGTTTTAAATAGGAATACTTTAGTTAATGATAGTAATTTTATTTAGATTTATTTAAATTATATTTAAGTTAGGGGGTGTTAGGGTTAGACTTAGGTTTAAAGGGTTAATAACTTTAATATAGTGGCGGTGACGTTGGGGCGGCAGATTAGGGGTTAATAAATGTAGGTAGGTTGCGGCGACATTGGGGGCGGCAGATTAGGGGTTAATAAATAGTATGTAGGTGTCGGCGATGTTGAGGGCAGCACAGTAGGGGTTAATACATATAATGTAGGTGGCGGCGGTGTCCGGAGCGGAAGATTAGGGGTTAATAATTATAATGTAGGTGTTGGCGATGTCGGGGGCAGCAGATTAGGGTTAATAAGTGTAAGATTAGTGGTGTTTAGACTCGGGGTTCATGTTAGGGTGTTAGGTGTAGACATAACTTTTGTTTCCCCATAGGAATCAATGGGGCTGCGTTAGTGATTTTACGCTGCTTTTTTGCAGGTGTTAGACTTTTTCTCAGCTGTCTCTCCCCGTTGATTACTATGGGGAAATCGTGCACAAGCACAAATGACCAGCTCACCGCTGACTTAAGCACTGCTGGTATTGGAGTACGGTAATGAGCAAAATTTTGCTCAACGCTCACTTCTTGTCTTTTAACGACGGGTTTCTTAAAACTCATAATACCAGCGCTGCAGGTAAGTGAGCTGCACACAAAACTGTCCTTAGAGGGAACACTGGTCCCCACTGCGTGGGGGCGTCGTCAGGATGATTCATGTATGTATCTGCTAGAATTAAGAGAATCTGATATTCTTTGTTTATTCTGCCTTAACCTCTCAGTTCTGTTTGTAGTTAGTTGTATTGTAAGCGTTTACAGTTTTAAAGGCATTATTGTCTCCAACCTTACTCTCGCCCTCCCTGTGTTTATAGTGTAGTGAAGGTTTCCAGCAGGGGGAGTCTGTCATCTGTCAAGTGGGTTGATATGTGTCAATTCCTTTTTAAACTTATGCGGGGCAGTTTTTCCATAAGAAACGTACATCAGCCAGGAAATTTAGTTTCTTCCTTTTGGTGTAGCCATATTCTTCCAATACACGTAACTTTTGTCAGTCCAGTCAGTTAAAGTTGGAGTATAGATAGTTTTTCAATGGAGGGCTATCAAGGCCTTGGCAACCGTCAATCCTATCTGGAGGAGAGTGAGTCTAAATCTACATGGGAGTTTTGGTAAGTCATTGAGTAACGCTATGCGAGGCGTCAGGGAAAAATCAGGGGAAAATTAAACAATAGGGCCTGGAGGTGTTTTTCTATCGTGCGCCAGAAAGGTAATATTTTGGTACAAGACCACCACATGTGAAGGTAGCTACCCTTATCGGCACATCCCCTCCAGCACCTCTCTGTCGCATTGGGGTAAATTGAGTTTAATCTAGATGGGGTGAGATACCATCTCATCAGGACTTTGAAGTTTAACTCTAGTGATTGGGGGGAAGTCAATGCTCTTTTTGTCTGGGTGAAAATTTTGAGCCATTCATCCTTTGAGATTTCAGTCACCAGATCCTGTTGCCATTTGTGGGTGTATGAGGGGAGTTGTAGAGTGTTCTCTGTCTGTATGATTTTCCTAGCTAATGATAAAGAATGCCTCGTATTATATTGTGGTGCAATGCCTCTCGAATGGTGTGAGTTCTCTTAAGAGGTCCTGTTTGTATGGTGATGTGTAGATAAAGTGATCTAATTGTGAAGATTTGAGCCAGCCTGTGTATCTGCCTCCTGCTACTGTCTCTAGGTCCTCCCTGTTTTTGAGTCTCCCTTGTGAGGTGAATTCTTTTAGTGGGGTAGTATATCCCCATTCTGTCTTTCTCTGTTGGCCCTTATCTAGGCCACCTATCAATTCTGCATTTGTAGGCATTGGGAAAAGTGGGGAACGAGCACTCGATATATGTTTTATTCGCTGTACTATAGAATCCCAAGATTCGAACACGCCGCAATGGATCTCTAGTGTAGCACACTGAGGTGGTCTGAGATCTTTAGTGACCCAGCAAAAAGCGTACCCTGAGTATATGTGAGTCAATTGCCACCCATGCCTTAGAGTCCTTAGATCTGTGCCAGTCTATCAACCTTTGTAGAGCTATTGCATCTAAATAGTCAGCTATGCAAGGTAGACCAAGACCTCCATTCTTGTATGCCCTGTACATGGTGTTTTTATGGATCCTGGGTTTAATTTTCCCCCATATAAATAGGTTTATGTGTTTTTGCAGTTGGGAGGTAAACCATTTAGGAAAGGGTATAGGGAGTGTCTGAAACAGGTACAATATGCTGGGCAAGGTAGTCATTTTGATACTTTGAGTGTGTCCCACCATGTAATCGGTTTTGCTGTCCATACTTGTAGATCTTGTTGTATTTGTCGGGAGAGTGCTAGGTAATTTTCATCAAAAAGTTGTGTGATATTGGGTGATAGTTAAATACCCAGGTATCTGAGGGATTTTTTTTTTGCAAAGTCAATGGACATATATTTGATATAGACTGGAAAACGTCAGCTGGGAGGGATATATTTAAAATTTCTGATTTGTGTTTGTTGATCAAGAAATTGGAATATTTACCAAATGTGTCGAATTGTTCAAGGATTTTTGGAATAGAAAGTAAGGGGTTTTAAATTGTGAACTGAATGTTGTCTACATACATTTTCAAAATAGGTGGCCCAATGTGGATCCTCTCTATTTCTGGGTCCTGTCTTACTAGGGTAGTCAAAACTTCCATGGAGAGGATGAACAAGATGGGTGACAGGGGGCAGCCCTGTCTGGTGCCATTATGGATATGGAAGGGCTCCGACAGCATTCCATTCGCCCTCACTTGTGCTGTGGGGTGGGTGTATAAGCTAAACATGTGGGTTACCGAATGGGGCCGAATCCCTGTGCTCTTAGAGCCTTTCTCAGAAATTCCCAGTTTATGCGCTCAAAATGCTTTTTCTGCATCCATCGCTACTAGGATTGATGGGATTTTGTTGTGTTTGGCAAAGCAGGCAAGAGTGACTGCTCTAATGGTGTTGTCCCTCGCCTCCCTCCCCGGGACAAAACGCACCTGGTCTGTATAGACAAGGGTATGCAGAAGTTTGTTTATTCGGTTAGCTAGGATCTTGCCCAGGATCTTGATGTCTGTATTGAGGAGGGAAATGGGTCTGTAACTACTCGGATCTGTGGGGTCCTTATTGGGTTTAGGGATTACTGAGATATGTGCTTTTAACATTTATGGTGGAAGTGTGTGATCTTCGTCTAGGTCGTTGAATAATTTAAGTAAATGTGGGGCCAGGGTGTTTGCAAAGGATTTGTAATTGGTGTTTGAGAAGCCATCAGGGCCGGGGGCTTTCCCTGTGGGCAGGTCGCGGATTGCCTTAATCACTTCGGCAATAGATATTGGTTCCTCTAATGAGTCCCTCTGTGAAGCATCTAGTTTAGACAAATATGCTTTCTCTATATAGTTTTGCATTTGTTCTAGATGGTCAGGTGTACTTTGATTGTCAAGGTTATAAAGCTTCAAGTAAAATTTGCTGAGACAATCCGCTATTTGTTTGCCATCGTATATGATTTGGTTATCTGTAGTCACTAATTTGTGTATTTGGGTTCGGCTTGTTTGAGCTTTTAAAAGTTTAGCTAGGAGTGGACCTGCTCTATTGCCTTCGTATGTGTATAGCTTCCTAATATTGAGGGCTCTTCTCTGAGCCTCCTTTGTTAATATCTTTTTGACCTGTCTGACCTTCACCAACTGGTTATAAAGTATTGAATCTGTTGGAGTGTTTTTATGACTAAGCTCTAAATTGGAGAGTTGTATAGTGAGGGTTTCTATCTCACTGTTGTATGTTTTCTTCCTAAAAGCTGAATGTTTGATACACTCCCCTCTTATTACAGCTTTGTGAGCATTCCAGACTATACTCAGATTCACCTCTTGGTGAATTGGGCCATGTCAATTCAATACTAATTTGGGAGTGGCCTGACCAGGGAGTAGCTTGAATGTTCGACTCTCTAACCAGAGATAAGTGATTTCTATCAATTAGCATGTAATCTATTCTCGTATAGACCAACCAGGGATGAGAGTAAAAAGTGTAATTTCTTTGTATGGGGTGTTGCACTCTCCAAATATCTATTAATCCCAGCTGTGATAAACAATTATATATCGCGTTGGGTGGTCTCTTCTGTGATTGCGGATTTCTGGCGGATGTATCTAACTTTGTATCAAGAGCTGTGTTTATGTCCCCACCCAATATTAAAGTTCCTTTCCTATTATCTGACACTAACTTCAATAGGTGATGAAAACATTTAGATTTGTTGGAGTTGGGTGCATATACATTCACTAGGGTCACTGGGTTTTTGAAAAAGGTGCCCACCAGGATTAGTATTCTTCATTCCTCTTCTATTATTCTGTTCATTAGCTTGAACTGCATATTTTTGTGTATGAGTATGCCTACACCATTTTTCTTTTTGGTAGATAGAAAATTAAGAAAACTCAGTGGGTCAGACTTTGATGAAAATTTAGGCTCAGATTCTTTTAAGAAGTGAGTTTCCTGAATAAAAATAATTGAGTCTTTTTGTTTGGCAAAGCATCGTAGTGCTATGGAGCGTTTAGTGGGCGAGTTAAGGCCTTTCATGTTTTGTGTCATTATAAAAAGTGTCTTGTCAGTCATGATTGGTCGTCTGAATGAACTAGATGTGTTTGTGTTGTAGGTCTTACCTGGTGTAGTTGGTCAAGAAAGGTTTTGGTATTTCTTCTTAAGGAAGCCCGAAGAGAAGCAGAGAGGCATAGAGGGGAACAGCAGGTTAAATAGCATAACCAACCCCCCACAATGGAAACTGAGCTGACAAATAAAAAAAAAACATGGTTAACAACATAATTTAACATATACATAACAAGTAATACAATTTCTACATCAAACAGTATTAGGTTTGCATTCATTAAAATCTTCAATACAAACGGGAACCTAATAACATAGGGAGTGATAGCTCTACCACTATCTGAAGTGGGGTAGTGAGCTTGTTACTGGGTGACAAGCTGGGCCTGACCCGGGGGACGGTCCCAACATAGGTCAAACAATAAAGGGGGTGGGGGGAATAGAGAACTGGATTGCTAAATAAACATATAGCTTAACAGTACAGCGGTCTTGAAAAAGTCCTGAGTGAGTGGGACCTATAACTGGGTCTATGTGGTGCAGTCACAAACCCACTTAGGCCACTCTTTCAAAGTGGGCAGCATGAATCTTCTTTTGATATAAAACCTCATGTTGGATCAGCGTCTCTTCCTTTCTGATTCTGCGTTTGAGAGGTAATGTTTCTCTTTTTCTTTGTGGCTGTTACCCATTCTGATCTCTGTGGCCTGGGTGGGAGGTTAGTTTGTGGTCTGCCATCTTTGTTGCTGTCCCTTAATGATGGTAATGAAGGTTGGGGTATACCCAGTTGGTTGCAGAATGCCTCCAGGTCTTCAGAATCTCTGTAAGTGTAAGTTTTGTCCTCTTTCATCACTTTTATGGTGAATGGAAACCCCCATCTATATGGGATGACCAGTTCAGAGAAGTGTAGGGTTAAGTATCGTGCTTCCTTACATTTCACCAATGTTAAGGTGCAGAAATCAGCATACACCTGAATAAAATCTTCTCCAAACTTGATAGGTGACTTCTTTCGGGCCACCTGCAGGATCTTCTCCTTATCTATGAATATATGCCAGCACAACACAATGTCTCTGGTTGGGGCTGACAGGGGGGGGGGGTTAGCTCTCAGAGCTCTATGGGCCCTATCTATTGGAATGCTTTCATCTGCTTTCAGCTCTAAGAGGTATTTGAACAAGTTCTGCAAGTATGATGGTATTTGGGCAGGCTGAATTTGTTCAGGGACACCTCTAATCCGCAAATTTTGACATCGGCCTCTATTGTCGAGGTCTTCCACTTGGACCTGCAATTGTAAGATGGTGGTATTCTGTTGCTCAATTACAGTTGCCATGTTATCAGAGGTCTTATAAGTCTCCTCAAATTGTTCCTCCAACTGAAGTACTCTGTGCCCCAGGGCGTTTACCTCTCATTTCACATCTGCCAACCCTTCTTTTAAAGTTTAATTTACTTGAGCAATAAAGCCGGAGAGGTCATCCTTTGTGGGTAAGGAGCTAAGGTCCGCTTTAGTGACTACTGTGGTTTGGCTCTCCATACTGAGAGTGATATCTTCTGTTCTGTCCAGAGTATCAGACATGGTTGTGTCCTCAGTGCAGGTATTTGGGCCTTCAAGGGTCTTAAAGAAAGCGTTAAATTTATTCCCTTGTGTCGTCACCAGTTTTGTACCTTTATCCCCCTTAGATTTGCTCCTTGCCGCCATGATAATGGTGTGGGGAGCTAGGTGGTCAATAACTGTTTCTTGTCAGCCTTATAAGTGGAATCTCTGTCTATTGATTGACTTGCCTTGTATATTGCCGGCTAGAGGGTCAGGCTCTATTAGTGTCTATCAGTGGTAACTAATGCTGATAAAGTTCCTTGCTTTTGGCTAGCGTAATTACAATGATGGGTCTATGATTCCTAGGGAAGTCTGTGGTAGATACGAGGCAAGTGTTAGCTACATTATGCAGCCTCTTCTCAGTTGGCCATTTGTGTCTCAGGTTATTATAACTAATGTGGCCCAGGCCCCAAGGACAATGTGCTATCTATTTTATATTATGTGAGGATTCTGTGTACTTGCGTGTTAGCATCTCTGAAGAGGGTACCGTTGTGTCTCACTTATTGCTCTGGAGATGTCCCGGTGTTATGGATCACTGCAGGAGGCTGATCATTTCTGCTGCACCATCCGTGGTGCAGTTGTGCTAGGCGGAGCTTCCCTTATGTTTGCTGAGCTCCGCTGTCCTGTGGCAGGTATCTGTGCTTTAGTTCCCCCCATCAATCATGGCACTAATTCATTGTTTGTTAGGGAATAACCCTTGTTAGACCGTCCGCCGAGCCTGGCTGCTCCGGAGCTTCACTAGAATGCGGCCATGTTCGTCCTCGGCCGGCTCCGCCCCCTCTAGAAACAACGTTTATTTGTACAGTTCATTTAGGCAATCTTGAATTGAGTTCTCCCCTTAGTGACTATACCTTTATATAAAGTCTGACACAGCAACACTGAATCTAGCTATTCAACTTTACTGAGCCATTATCTTCACGACTAATTACGACTTTCAGCTTCATATAGTTGGACTAACATCCTAATTCTTGCCTTATTTACTGTTTAGGATTGACCCCAGGGTCAATTATATGCTGAATCTGTTTTTAGCTATTTAATACTATGACTACCAGTTGCCGAAGTGTCTTTTTAACTTTTATAATTCCTCATTTTAAATAAACAACAAATGTTACGTTTTTAGGGCTCACAACGTAGTGTTCTAGTTGATTTTCTGCAATCATCAATGTGAACAATATTAGTATTCCTGCAAGCTTCTGTGTGCTAATAAGTGTATCCTGTATAGGGGGGGGGGGTTCTCTACCCCTCTGTTTTCCTTTTCCTTATTGATGATGTGACTGAAGACAAAAGCAGCTGGATGAATTCTGAAGTGTAGAGGACTATATATTGTCTGCTGACAATCAGCCACAAATGGACAATGACCCAAAACATACTGCAAAAGCAACCCAGGAGTTCTATAAGGCAAAGAAGTGGGATATTCTGCAATGGCCGAGTCAATCATCTGATCTGAACCCGATCGAACTTGCATTTCACTTGTTGTAGACAAAACTTCAGGCAGAAAGTACACAAGTAAACAACAACTGAAGATAGCTGCAGTAAAGGTCAGGCAATGCATCACAAAGGAGGAAACCCAGCGTTTGGTGATGTCCATGAGTTCCAGACTTCAAGCCGTCATTGCCTGCAAAGGATTCTTGACAAAGTATTAAAATGAACATTTTATTTATGACTGTTAATTTGTCCAATTACATATGAGCCCCTGAAATAAGGGAACTGAAAATGGTTCCAATTCCTAAACGTTTCATACAATATTTTTGTTCAACCCCTTGAATTAAAGATGAAAGTCTGCCCTTCAATTGCATCAGTGTCCAATTATTTACAGACCTAGCTTTAGGTGGCCATTGGTCTGATTGGTCTGATAGCCCAGCATCAGGGGAAATGACAAAATCATTGTTTTGGTGTCACAGGCAGCTGTGTTAAAATAACAATGTGATATTCGTCTTCCAGAACAATAATGTATTATCCGTTCAGTTGTACCATTGAGTTGCGGACCATAACTTGTCCCTATAGCTACAGATACTGGCTATGTATATCCATGTCTCACCTGTGTGTTCTATACTAGATATACACTATCGCTGTCCATTTGTGGCTACAGACATCATTAATCATAATATTTCTGTAAGTGAAGGGCGCACACTGCCCACCCACTGCTCATCCCTACTCACCATACCGCACTAGACAATTACTACATAAATATAACTTACCTAATGCGTTTGTAGAAATAGTTAGACTTGTAGCAGCAACATAACTCAGTTAGATATCTGAAAGGTAATGCCCTGGGTCATTACATACGCGCGTATCTCTCTACATGAACTTGTTTCTGCAGTGATATTACTTGTGCTTTGAGCTAGTCTCGGTGTCTGTGTTTCATTACAACAAGAATATGTTGTGCCAAATAACCACCAAGCTGTCATCTTGCTGCATATTATGGGCTAAATTACAAGTGGAGCGCTAAATTATTGTGTTCACATTGCTGTTAACTTGTAATACCAGCGCACATTATAGTGCACTGGTATTACAAGTGGAGCACTAATATCACTTGCACGCAAGTGATAGCGCTCCACTTGTAATCTGACCCTATGTATTCTCAGGAACATACAGCTATCTCAGTGACACATATCACATCTGTGCTGATAAATAACTAATAATCGGCTAAATTACGAGTTTTGCGTTAAGAGTGAAAAAGCAACGTTATGGGTTATAACACTGCTTTTTCACTACCGCTGGTATTACAAGCCTTGCGGGTTTAGCGGCACCACGCACTTTTTTGGCCGTAACGCAAATCAACTTACGCAATTTGTGTAAAGTCTTTTTTCAATGGGACTTCCATAGCGCCTGTTACGGTTGCCTCCAGGCTGGCTGGAAGTTGGACCGTAGAAAAGGATGCTCCTAGCACTCACCAAAGGACCATCAGCACCGTAGACACCATAACTACTGCGTAGCCACCATAAGTAATGCAGACTCTACGAACCACCGCTGCTGGGCTGGTATCTCGCCGTCTGCTCTGCGCCCTGGACCTACGACCAGGCTCCAGTAGGTGAACCTCTTCCTTCTGTAGAGCGAAGCAGAATCAGGAACAAGAGCTCTTGCAAGAGCTCAGTAGCTAAGGGAGTATGAAGAGCATAGCAATCCCTGTAGTGATTATAGCTGTCCCCTACAAACATGAGTCAAGGCTGCAAGTTAGAGGGTCAGAAGAGGTCTGAGGTGCTGGAACACACAGCCTGCTTTTTATTGAGG
>NC_069504.1:1153327091-1153379073 GCF_027579735.1 Bombina bombina
CCCCAAACATACATTACTGGTCGGTATAGCTGATGCCTGTTCACCTGTAATTACTAAAGGATAATGCTAATGATTTCTTCTGTTCTCAGCTGATGTACAGGACGCTGTGGTCCAGCTGTCCAGAGCCCTTTCTGATCTAATCAATCTCTTCACTGGGAGCTTCTACACAGACTTCCAGGCTCAGCCGTCCACCTACTCCATCTCCAGGGGCCGCTGTACAAATTCCCAATTCAGCTTCCACTTGTACGCGGCAAACAACCTTCCTGACAACTGGACAAAAAGGTCTGAGATGACATTGGCTATCAGTATAAAATATCACTATGAATAGAGCGCTATCTGGTATTATATGGGAATGGCTATCAGTATAAAATATCACTATGAATAGAGCGCTATCTGGTATTATATGGGAATGGCTATCAGTATAAAATACCACTATGAATAGAGCGCTATCTGGTATTATAAGGGAATGGCTATCAGTATAAAATATAACTATGAATAGAGCGCTATCTGGTATTATATGGGAATGGCTATCAGTATAAAATATCACTATGAATAGAGCGCTATCTGGTATTATATGGGAATGGCTATCAGTATAAAATATAACTATGAATAGAGCACTATCTGGTATTATATTGGAATGGCTATCAGTATAAAATATCACTATGAATAGAGCGCTATCTGGTATTATATGGGAATGGCTATCAGTATAAAATATAACTATGAATAGAGCGCTATCTGGTATTATAAGGGAATGGCTATCAGTATAAAATATAACTATGAATAGAGCGCTATCTGGTATTATAAGGGAATGGCTATCAGTATAAAATATCACTATGAATAGAGCGCTATCTGGTATTATATGGGAATGGCTATCAGTATAAAATATCACTATGAATAGAGCGCTATCTGGTATTATAAGGGAATGGCTATCAGTATAAAATATCACTATGAATAGAGCACTATCTGGTATTATAAGGGAATGGCTATCAGTATAAAATATCACTATGAATAGAGCACTATCTGGTATTATAAGGGAATGGCTATCAGTATAAAATATCACTATGAATAGAGCGCTATCTGGTATTATAAGGGAATGGCTATCAGTATAAAATATAACTATGAATAGTGCGCTATCTGGTATTATAAGGGAATGGCTATCAGTATAAAATATCACTATGAATAGAGCGCTATCTGGTATTATAAGGGAATGGCTATCAGTATAAAATATCACTATGAATAGAGCGCTATCTGGTATTATATGGGAATGGCTATCAGTATAAAATATAACTATGAATAGAGCGCTATCTGGTATTATATGGGAATGGCTATCAGTATAAAATATAACTATGAATAGAGCGCTATCTGGTATTATAAGGGAATGGCTATCAGTATAAAATATCACTATGAATAGAGCACTATCTGGTATTATATGGGAATGGCTATCAGTATAAAATATCACTATGAATAGAGCGCTATCTGGTATTATATGGGAATGGCTATCAGTATAAAATATAACTATGAATAGAGCACTATCTGGTATTATAAGGGAATGGCTATCAGTATAAAATATCACTATGAATAGAGCGCTATCTGGTATTATATGGGAATGGCTATCAGTATAAAATATCACTATGAATAGAGCGCTATCTGGTATTATATGGGAATGGCTATCAGTATAAAATATAACTATGAATAGAGCACTATCTGGTATTATATGGGAATGGCTATCAGTATAAAATATAACTATGAATAGAGCACTATCTGGTATTATAAGGGAATGGCTATCAGTATAAAATATCACTATGAATAGAGCGCTATCTGGTATTATATGGGAATGGCTATCAGTATAAAATATAACTATAATGGAAGATAAACAAGGGGCGCCAACATAGTGTGAATCGTTCAAACAACAAATATAAAAGTGATGTGCAAAAAACTACTCACAAGGAAAGTGGCACCTTAAATGAATAAGGTGCGATAAAGCAGGCTGACATTCAAATTCCAGCAGTCAGTACGCTGGAGGTCTCACCCAGAGGACCTGTGGAATCCAGATAGGCGTCTAGAAAGTAGCACCCACGTTTTTTAGGGCCAATGGCCGAACCAGGTGAGCTGCAAGCTGATAGGTGTTCTCCTGCTGCACTCACGCCACCGAGACTTTTCTCCAAAAACGACAGTGTCAGTGTATGAAAGGTTCCGTGGTAAAAGTCCTGTTTCAAAAACAAGTGGATCGTGGAAAGAAGCAAAAATACCGGGTCGTGGTATAAAACAAACAGTATTTATTTTGCAACGCGTTTCTCAGTCTATTCCAGACCGTTTCATCAGGCATAATCATAGTTAACAATAGAGATCTATTTAAACCCACAGTGACCCGGAATTGAAACAAAAGGTCAACTCTATTAACAATGTTGCAATTGCAAAAACATTTAACTTTTGATACATTGTATAAATTGGTTTGAACAATTGTGACCACACAGATAACACTTAAATAAAAAGTATATAAAAAACCCCTATTCGCAATTACCAAATATATCTGGAAAAAAATAAAATATCTCATAGTAAACTGGACATATATTAACATGTGTGTATATGTATATCTCATCTCCTGGTTGGATTCGAACCCAGGACCTAATGTGTGCTAGGCAATGGAAAAATCAAAAGGCTACCTTTATGCCTTGTTTGAATTTCTTGCAAAAAGGATTAGTATTGATACAAAATATATAAATTGATCTACATGTCTCACAATTAGGATTGGACACTTATTTTTTACATCACAGCAATTTTTGGGACATTGATAAGTACTTTTTTTTATATATTTTACTAATCGCCACAAATATCATTGTTTATCTGTGATATCTGATTATTTCAATGTATCACTAATATTATACACAAATTGTCCTGAGCACTTGTTTTACACACAATTTATTTTCGTCATTATTATTAATTTTTTACACATACCAAACACTGTGCTGTTTATAAAAATAAATTTTTTTTATTTATGCATACGGGTACAAACCCAATCATAAAGTGGTAGGTCCCACTTTGATAACCTGTGTTCCAAGCGCATCCTCTTAAGTTTTTTCCTCCTCAGGAATTTCTTTTTAAAATATAACTATGAATATAGCGCTATCTGGTATTATATGGGAATGGCTATCAGTATAAAATATAACTATGAATAGAGCACTATCTGGTATTATATGGGAATGGCTATCAGTATAAAATATAACTAAGAATAGAGCACTATCTGGTATTATATGGGAATGGCTATCAGTATAAAATATAACTAAGAATAGAGCACTATCTGGTATTATATGGGAATGGCTATCAGTATAAAATATCACTATGAATAGAGCGCTATCTGGTATTATATGGGAATGGCTATCAGTATAAAATATCACTATGAATAGAGCGCTATCTGGTATTATAAGGGAATGGCTATCAGTATAAAATATCACTATGAATAGAGCGCTATCTGGTATTATATGGGAATGGCTATCAGTATAAAATATAACTATGAATAGAGCACTATCTGGTATTATATGGGAATGGCTATCAGTATAAAATATAACTATGTATAGAGCACTATCTGGTATTATATGGGAATGGCTATCAGTATAAAATATAACTATGTATAGAGCACTATCTGGTATTATATGGGAATGGCTATCAGTATAAAATATAACTATGTATAGAGCACTATCTGGTATTATATGGGAATGGCTATCAGTATAAAATATAACTATGTATAGAGCACTATCTGGTATTATATGGGAATGGCTATCAGTATAAAATATAACTATGTATAGAGCGCTATCTGGTATTATATGGGAATGGCTATCAGTATAAAATATCACTATGAATAGAGCACTATTTGGTATTATATGGGAATGGTTATCAGTATAAAATATCACTATGAATAGAGCACTATCTGGTATTATATGGGAATGGCTATCAGTATAAAATATAACTATGAATAGAGCGCTATCTGGTATTATAAGGGAATGGCTATCAGTATAAAATATAACTATGAATAGAGCACTATCTGGTATTATAAGGGAATCTCTATCAGTATAAAATATAACTATGAATAGAGCGCTATCTGGTATTATAAGGGAATGGCTATCAGTATAAAATATCACTATGAATAGAGCGCTATCTGGTATTATATGGGAATGGCTATCAGTATAAAATATAACTATGTATAGAGCACTATCTGGTATTATAAGGGAATGGCTATCAGTATAAAATATAACTATGTATAGAGCACTATTTGGTATTATATGGGAATGGCTATCAGTATTACAATATCATTATTAATATAGCGCTATCTGGTATTATAAGGGAATGGCTATCAGTATAAAATATAACTATGAATAGAGCGCTATCTGGTATTATAAGGGAATGGCTATCAGTATAAAATATCACTATGAATAGAGCGCTATCTGGTATTATAAGGGAATGGCTATCAGTATAAAATATCACTATGAATAGACAGGGCCGGATTTGCCATTAGGCACAGTAGGCATGTGCCTACAGGCGCATTGCAGCAGGGGGCGCCACAGAGTCAGTGTCTAAAAAAAAAAAAAGTTTTTACTTTTTTTTTTTTTTTTTTTGCTGAACCTGGGAGTGAGGGCTTTATTACTGTAGACAGTGTTTAATTAATAATTTGGTTAGTGCTTTATCAGATTCAGGACAGTCAGAGCAGGCACAGAACTCAACTAGCAACAGCAAACAACTTTAGCAAGTAGAGAGTAAACATGTCTGCTCTGCAGTGCAGTCGTCTCGTCCGACTCCTCCTAGGCTGACTTCCGAGTCCCTCCCACCACTGACTCCACCCTCGCTAGTATCCAGTGGCACTGTGGCAGACAATGCAGCAACAAGTCAAGTCGTCCCCAGGTAGGTGAGTGTGCTGCCTTGTTAAGCGCTGCGCAGCATGCGCACCATCACTGCTAATTTTGTTTGGGGCTGGCCGGGGGGCGTCACGCCCACGTCACAGTCACGTGATGCCGGCATTGCCGGCTGCCGCCCTTTGCCTCTCAGAGTCAGAGACGGCGGGAACAGTGAGCTGAGGAAGGAGGAGTGCGTTGTGACTCGTGCTCATTTCTGGTTGCTCCTCCACCGGTCCACCTACTGCTGAGCTGAGTGACGCTGTCAAAGTGGAGCCTGTCGCGTGTCCCTGCCCTGGGGCCCTTAGACACCTCTCTGCAGCCTAAGTTAAAGTGAGTGACCAACTTAGCGCTGTCTGACAGACTATGAGAGAATAGTAGTGACACTGAGTGACAGTCCTCTTCTCTGTCTGTAGGCTTGCTTGCTAAGTTGCTTTAGATTAATTATTAGTGATAGTGTATGATGATCAATCATGATGAATACATTTGATGAAGATGATGTACAACTTGGTTATGAGTGTGCTGCCTCTAACAAACACAGTAAAACAAGTTATCTGACTGTCAGTGACAGTGAGTAGTCTGTGACGCAGCATCAAAAACCTAGTAGTACACTACTACTAGTTTGTTTACTAAAATTATTTACTAACTAACTAAGGGTTAGTTACAGACAGTGAAAGTGATTTAGACAGGCTGAAATGGATGATGTTTCCAGACCTGAGGGCCTGAGACAAGACCCTCATTTTTTTAATTTAATTACCCTCTCTGGATTGGGAACAGCCAGAGAAAGGGGTAGGCAGGCTGTTTGTTTTGCTGCGTCACAGTCAGAATGTTTTACTGGTGTTAGTTACTGACTGCTGACTGTCTGAGACTGTGTATAGTACTATTCTACAGCACAGAACTAGTGTTTACTACTAACTGTAAGTTACAGTAGCCAGAGAGAGAGTAAGACAGGCTGGGATTTGAAAAAGATGATGATGTTGATTGTTTGTTTCAGAAGCAGAGACCAGACCCTATTTTTTTCTATTTAAATTACCCTCTGGATTGGGAACAGGCACCAGAGAAAGGCGCAGGCAGGCTGTTTGCTTTGTGGCATCACAGACAGTCAGATAACTTTTACTGGTGTTAGTACTGACTGTCTGTAGTACTAGTCTACAGCACAGAAATAGTTTACTACTAACTGTGTAAGTTAAAACTTTCAGAGAGAGTCAGACAGGCGGCTGTGAAATGGATGATTATCTGTGTTCCAGACCTTAGACCAGGCAGACCCTCATATTTTTATTTAATTACCCTCTGGATTGGGAACACAGCCAGAGAAAGGGGCAGTCAGGCTGTTTGGTTTGCTGCATCACAGACAGTCAGATAACTTTTACTACAGTCAGTAACTAACACCAGTAAAAGTTATCTGACTGTGACGCAGCAAACCAAACAGCCTGCCTGCCCCTTTCTCTGGCTGTTCCCAATCCAGAGGGTAATTAAATATAAAAAATAGGGTCTGGTCTCAGGTCTGGAACAAGCATGATCATCCATTTCACTGCCTGTCTGACTCTCTCTGTAACTAACTGAACTATGTCTTCTCTTCTGTCTTGTAGACTAGTACTACAGACAGTCAGTGACTAACACCAGTAAAAGTTATCTGACTGTTAGTGACGCAGCAAACCAAACAGCCTGCTTGCCCCTTTCTCTGGCTTCCAGAGGGTAAATAAAAAAATTAGTGTCTGGAATCATCCACCTCTCTATCTCAGAGTAAATTACTATGCTATGAAGCTGACACTGGTCTCAAAGTTTACTATAGGAATAAAAAATTGGACATTGTTTTTCAGAAGGAAAAGTGTTTGAATATGTCTGTCTGAGTCTCTGAGTAAATTACTCAGTATTGTATTCAAACACTTTTCCTTCTGCAAAACAATGTCCAATTTTTTTTCTTCCTATAGTAAACTTTGAGACCAGTGTCAGCTTCATAGCATAGTGTTCTGAATAAGTCCTGTCCTGTGAGCCTCTATCAATAAATAAACAAAATAAATTACCAGAGATATCTGCAATACATACATTTAAAAAGGTGTATATGTAATGTTCCATCCATTTTTGATAACTTTTTTCAATTGTATGGCCATTTGAGTTAAGTTAAAGGGACATAACCCCAAAATTATTTGTTCATGATTCAGGTAGAGAATACAATTGAAAACAACTTTCCAATTTACGTCTATTATCTAATTTGCTTTATTCTGTTGATATCCTTTGTTGAAAAGCATATCTAGATAGGCTTAGTAGCTGTTGATTAGTGGCTGCACATATATGCCTCATGTAATTGGCTCAACCCTGTGCATTGCTATTTCTCTAACAAAGGATATCTAAAGAATGAAGGAAATTAGATAAAATAATTCTGGGAATATTGTTTAAAATTGTATTCTCTATCTGAATCTTGAAATATTTTTTTTAGGTTTAATGTCCCTTTACGTGTATATTGATTTTTGGTGTAGCTTTAATTACAACAAATATAGCAATAATAGGTGTATGTGTGTTAGTTAGTGTAAGGCTTTATGGTTTAAGTTGTATTGCAAACATATTTTATTTGCTCTAAAAGATTGCTTTCGCTGCCTTTTTTTGTACAATTTGATTTTAAAGGGACAGTCAACAACATAATATTTGTTGTTTAAAAAGATAGATAATCCCTTTATTACCCATTCCCCAGTTTTGCATAACCAACACTGTTTTATTAATATACTTTTTACCTCTGTGATTATTTTCTTTATTGTGATTTTGCACAGCCACAGAGTTAAAAGTAATACAACTGTACATACCTTGTTACCTTAAGCTTTAATGTTTTACATCTAATATTTATTTTTAGTTGTCCTAAATAATAATAAAAAAAAATTCCTAAAGTTATTTTCCCTTTTTTTGGGGTGGGGTGGGGGGGGGGGGGCGCTTCAGATTTTTGTGCCTACAGGCTCCTGAGATGTAAATCCAGCCCTGGTAATGATACAATTCCTATAGCTCTGATGCACTACAGACTACATGAATTTATCTCTGATATAGATAAACCAACATAACATCTCAGTAAAGATACAATTCCTATAGCTCTGATGCACTACACACTACATGAATTTATCTCTGCTATAGATAAACCAACATAACATCTCAGTAAAGATACAATTCCTATAACTCTGATGCACTACAGACTACATGAATTTATCTCTGCTATAGATTAACCAACATAACATCTCAGTAAAGATACAATTCCTATAGCTCTGATGCACTACAGACTACATGAATTTATCTCTGCTATAGATAAACCAACATAACATCTCAGTAAAGATACAATTCCTATAGCTCTGATGCACTACACACTACATGAATTTATCTCTGCTATAGATAAAACAACATAACATCTCAGTAAAGATACAATTCCTATAGCTCTGATGCACTACAGACTACATGAATTTATCTCTGCTATAAATAAACCAACATAACATCTCAGTAAAGATACAATTCCTATAGCTCTGATGCACTACACACTACATGAATTTATCTCTGCTATAGATAAAACAACATAACATCTCAGTAAAGATACAATTCCTATAGCTCTGATGCACTACACACTACATGAATTTATCTCTGCTATAGATAAAACAACATAACATCTCAGTAAAGATACAATTCCTATAGCTCTGATGCACTACACACTACATGAATTTATCTCTGCTATAGATAAAACCAACATAACATCTCAGTAAAGATACAATTCCTATAGCTCTGATGCACTACACACTACATGAATTTATCTCTGCTATAGATAAAACAACATAACATCTCAGTAAAGATACAATTCCTATAGCTCTGATGCACTACACACTACATGAATTTATCTCTGCTATAGATAAACCAACATAACATCTCAGTAAAGATACAATTCCTATAGCTCTGATGCACTACACACTACATGAATTTATCTCTGCTATAGATAAAACAACATAACATCTCAGTAAAGATACAATTCCTATAGCTCTGATGCACTACAGACTACATGAATTTATCTCTGCTATAGATAAACCAACATAACATCTCAGTAAAGATACAATTCCTATAGCTCTGATGCACTACACACTACATGAATTTATCTCTGCTATAGATAAACCAACATAACATCTCAGTAAAGATACAATTCCTATAGCTCTGATGCACTACAGACTACATGAATTTATCTCTGATATAGATAAACCAACATAACATCTCAGTAAAGATACAATTCCTATAGCTCTGATGCACTACACACTACATGAATTTATCTCTGCTATAAATAATACAAAATAACATCTCAGTAAAGATACAATTCCTATAGCTCTGATGCACTACACACTACATGAATTTATCTCTGCTATAGATAAAACAACATAACATCTCAGTAAAGATACAATTCCTATAGCTCTGATGCACTACACACTACATGAATTTATCTCTGCTATAGATAAACCAACATAACATCTCAGTAAAGATACAATTCCTATAGCTCTGATGCACTACACACTACATGAATTTATCTCTGATATAGATAAACCAACATAACATCTCAGTAAAGATACAATTCCTATAGCTCTGATGCACTACAGACTACATGAATTTATCTCTGCTATAGATAAACCAACATAACATCTCAGTAAAGATACAATTCCTATAGCTCTGATGCACTACACAATACATGAATTTATCTCTGCTATATATAAACCAACATAACATCTCAGTAAAGATACAATTCCTATAGCTCTGATGCACTACACACTACATGAATTTATCTCTGATATAGATAAAACAACATAACATCTCAGTAAAGATACAATTCCTATAGCTCTGATGCACTACACACTACATGAATTTATCTCTGATATAGATAAAACAACATAACATCTCAGTAAAGATACAATTCCTATAGCTCTGATGCACTACAGACTACATGAATTTATCTCTGATATAGATAAACCAACATAACATCTCAGTAAAGATACAATTCCTATAGCTCTGATGCACTACACACTACATGAATTTATCTCTGCTATAGATAAAACCAACATAACATCTCAGTAAAGATACAATTCCTATAGCTCTGATGCACTACACACTACATGAATTTATCTCTGATATAGATAAACCAACATAACATCTCAGTAAAGATACAATTCCTATAGCTCTGATGCACTACACACTACATGAATTTATCTCTGCTATAGATAAACCAACATAACATCTCAGTAAAGATACAATTCCTATAGCTCTGATGCACTACACACTACATGAATTTATCTCTGCTATAGATAAAACAACATAACATCTCAGTAAAGATACAATTCCTATAGCTCTGATGCACTACACACTACATGAATTTATCTCTGATATAGATAAAACAACATAACATCTCAGTAAAGATACAATTCCTATAGCTCTGATGCACTACACACTACATGAATTTATCTCTGCTATAGATAAACCAACATAACATCTCAGTAAAGATACAATTCCTATAGCTCTGATGCACTACACACTACATGAATTTATCTCTGCTATAGATAAACCAACATAACATCTCAGTAAAGATACAATTCCTATAGCTCTGATGCACTACACACTACATGAATTTATCTCTGCTATAGATAAACCAACATAACATCTCAGTAAAGATACAATTCCTATAGCTCTGATGCACTACACACTACATGAATTTATCTCTGCTATAGATAAAACAACATAACATCTCAGTAAAGATACAATTCCTATAGCTCTGATGCACTACACACTACATGAATTTATCTCTGCTATAGATAAACCAACATAACATCTCAGTAAAGATACAATTCCTATAGCTCTGATGCACTACACACTACATGAATTTATCTCTGCTATAGATAAACCAACATAACATCTCAGTAAAGATACAATTCCTATAGCTCTGATGCACTACACACTACATGAATTTATCTCTGCTATAGATAAAACCAACATAACATCTCAGTAAAGATACAATTCCTATAGCTCTGATGCACTACACACTACATGAATTTATCTCTGCTATAGATAAAACCAACATAACATCTCAGTAAAGATACAATTCCTATAGCTCTGATGCACTACACACTACATGAATTTATCTCTGCTATAGATAAACCAACATAACATCTCAGTAAAGATACAATTCCTATAGCTCTGATGCACTACACACTACATGAATTTATCTCTGATATAGATAAACCAACATAACATCTCAGTAAAGATACAATTCCTATAGCTCTGATGCACTACACACTACATGAATTTATCTCTGCTATAGATAAACAACATAACATCTCAGTAAAGATACAATTCCTATAGCTCTGATGCACTACACACTACATGAATTTATCTCTGCTATAGATAAACCAACATAACATCTCAGTAAAGATACAATTCCTATAGCTCTGATGCACTACACACTACATGAATTTATCTCTGCTATAGATAAAACAACATAACATCTCAGTAAAGATACAATTCCTATAGCTCTGATGCACTACAGACTACATGAATTTATCTCTGCTATAGATAAACCAACATAACATCTCAGTAAAGATACAATTCCTATAGCTCTGATGCACTACACACTACATGAATTTATCTCTGCTATAGATAAACCAACATAACATCTCAGTAAAGATACAATTCCTATAGCTCTGATGCACTACACACTACATGAATTTATCTCTGCTATAGATAAACCAACATAACATCTCAGTAAAGATACAATTCCTATAGCTCTGATGCACTACAGACTACATGAATTTATCTCTGCTATAGATAAAACAACATAACATCTCAGTAAAGATACAATTCCTATAGCTCTGATGCACTACACACTACATGAATTTATCTCTGCTATAGATAAACCAACATAACATCTCAGTAAAGATACAATTCCTATAGCTCTGATGCACTACACACTACATGAATTTATCTCTGCTATAGATAAACCAACATAACATCTCAGTAAAGATACAATTCCTATAGCTCTGATGCACTACACACTACATGAATTTATCTCTGCTATAGATAAACAACATAACATCTCAGTAAAGATACAATTCCTATAGCTCTGATGCACTACACACTACATGAATTTATCTCTGCTATAGATAAACAACATAACATCTCAGTAAAGATACAATTCCTATAGCTCTGATGCACTACACACTACATGAATTTATCTCTGCTATAGATAAACCAACATAACATCTCAGTAAGATACAATTCCTATAGCTCTGATGCACTACACACTACATGAATTTATCTCTGCTATAGATATAACCAACATCACAGCTCAGTATAGATACAATTCCTATAGCTCTGATGCACTACACACTACATGAATTTATCTCTGCTATAGATAAACCAACATAACATCTCAGTAAAGATACAATTCCTATAGCTCTGATGCACTACACACTACATGAATTTATCTCTGCTATAGATAAACCAACATAACATCTCAGTAAAGATACAATTCCTATAGCTCTGATGCACTACACACTACATGAATTTATCTCTGCTATAGATAAACCAACATAACATCTCAGTAAAGATACAATTCCTATAGCTCTGATGCACTACACACTACATGAATTTATCTCTGCTATAGATAAACCAACATAACATCTCAGTAAAGATACAATTCCTATAGCTCTGATGCACTACACACTACATGAATTTATCTCTGCTATAGATAAACCAACAAAACATCTCAGTAAAGATACAATTCCTATAGCTCTGATGCACTACAGACTACATGAATTTATCTCTGCTATAGATAAAACCAACATAACATCTCAGTAAAGATACAATTCCTATAGCTCTGATGCACTACACACTACATGAATTTATCTCTGCTATAGATAAAACAACATAACATCTCAGTAAAGATACAATTCCTATAGCTCTGATGCACTACACACTACATGAATTTATCTCTGCTATAGATAAACCAACATAACATCTCAGTAAAGATACAATTCCTATAGCTCTGATGCACTACAGACTACATGAATTTATCTCTGCTATAGATAAAACAACATAACATCTCAGTAAAGATACAATTCCTATAGCTCTGATGCACTACACACTACATGAATTTATCTCTGCTATAGATAAACCAACATAACATCTCAGTAAAGATACAATTCCTATAGCTCTGATGCACTACACACTACATGAATTTATCTCTGCTATAGATAAACCAACATAACATCTCAGTAAAGATACAATTCCTATAGCTCTGATGCACTACAGACTACATGAATTTATCTCTGCTATAGATAAACCAACATAACATCTCAGTAAAGATACAATTCCTATAGCTCTGATGCACTACACACTACATGAATTTATCTCTGCTATAGATAAACCAACATAACATCTCAGTAAAGATACAATTCCTATAGCTCTGATGCACTACAGACTACATGAATTTATCTCTGCTATAGATAAACCAACATAACATCTCAGTAAAGATACAATTCCTATAGCTCTGATGCACTACACACTACATGAATTTATCTCTGCTATAGATAAAACCAACATAACATCTCAGTAAAGATACAATTCCTATAGCTCTGATGCACTACACACTACATGAATTTATCTCTGCTATAGATAAACCAACATAACATCTCAGTAAAGATACAATTCCTATAGCTCTGATGCACTACACACTACATGAATTTATCTCTGCTATAGATAAACCAACATAACATCTCAGTAAAGATACAATTCCTATAGCTCTGATGCACTACACACTACATGAATTTATCTCTGCTATAGATAAACCAACATAACATCTCAGTAAAGATACAATTCCTATAGCTCTGATGCACTACAGACTACATGAATTTATCTCTGCTATAGATAAAACAACATAACATCTCAGTAAAGATACAATTCCTATAGCTCTGATGCACTACACACTACATGAATTTATCTCTGCTATAGATAAAACCAACATAACATCTCAGTAAAGATACAATTCCTATAGCTCTGATGCACTACACACTACATGAATTTATCTCTGCTATAGATAAAACCAACATAACATCTCAGTAAAGATACAATTCCTATAGCTCTGATGCACTACACACTACATGAATTTATCTCTGATATAGAATAAACCAACATAACATCTCAGTAAAGATACAATTCCTATAGCTCTGATGCACTACACACTACATGAATTTATCTCTGCTATAGATAAACCAACATAACATCTCAGTAAAGATACAATTCCTATAGCTCTGATGCACTACACACTACATGAATTTATCTCTGATATAGATAAACCAACATAACATCTCAGTAAAGATACAATTCCTATAGCTCTGATGCACTACACACTACATGAATTTATCTCTGATATAGATAAACCAACATAACATCTCAGTAAAGATACAATTCCTATAGCTCTGATGCACTACACACTACATGAATTTATCTCTGCTATAGATAAACCAACATAACATCTCAGTAAAGATACAATTCCTATAGCTCTGATGCACTACACACTACATGAATTTATCTCTGCTATAGATAAACCAACATAACATCTCAGTAAAGATACAATTCCTATAGCTCTGATGCACTACACACTACATGAATTTATCTCTGCTATAGATAAACCAACATAACATCTCAGTAAAGATACAATTCCTATAGCTCTGATGCACTACACACTACATGAATTTATCTCTGCTATAGATAAACCAACATAACATCTCAGTAAAGATACAATTCCTATAGCTCTGATGCACTACACACTACATGAATTTATCTCTGCTATAGATAAACCAACATAACATCTCAGTAAAGATACAATTCCTATAGCTCTGATGCACTACACACTACATGAATTTATCTCTGCTATAGATAAACCAACATAACATCTCAGTAAAGATACAATTCCTATAGCTCTGATGCACTACACGACTACATGAATTTATCTCTGCTATAGATAAACCAACATAACATCTCAGTAAAGATACAATTCCTATAGCTCTGATGCACTACAGCACTACATGAATTTATCTCTGCTATAGATAAACCAACATAACATCTCAGTAAAGATACAATTCCTATAGCTCTGATGCACTACACACTACATGAATTTATCTCTGATATAGATAAACCAACATAACATCTCAGTAAAGATACAATTCCTATAGCTCTGATGCACTACACACTACATGAATTTATCTCTGCTATAGATAAACCAACATAACATCTCAGTAAAGATACAATTCCTATAGCTCTGATGCAATACACACTTACATAATTTATCGTCTGATATAGATAAACCAACATAACATCTCAGTAAAGATACAATTCCTATAGCTCAGATGCACTACACACTACATGAATTTATCTCAGCTATAGATAAACCAACATACATCTCAGTAAAAGATACAATTCCTATAGCTCTGATGCACTACAGACTACATGAATTTATCTCTGCTATAGATAAAACCAACATAACATCTCAGTAAAGATACAATTCCTATAGCTCTGATGCACTACACACTACATGAATTTATCTCTGCTATAGATAAACCAACATAACATCTCAGTAAAGATACAATTCCTATAGCTCTGATGCACTACACGACTACATGAATTTATCTCTGCTATAGATAAACCAACATAACATCTCAGTAAAGATACAATTCCTATAGCTCTGATGCACTACACACTACATGAATTTATCTCTGCTATAGATTAAACCAACATAACATCTCAGTAAAGATACAATTCCTATAGCTCTGATGCACTACACACTACATGAATTTATCTCTGCTATAGATAAACCAACATAACATCTCAGTAAAGATACAATTCCTATAGCTCTGATGCACTACACACTACATGAATTTATCTCTGCTATAGATAAACCAACATAACATCTCAGTAAAGATACAATTCCTATAGCTCTGATGCACTACAGCACTACATGAATTTATCTCTGCTATAGATAAAACAACATAACATCTCAGTAAAGATACAATTCCTATAGCTCTGATGCACTACACACTACATGAATTTATCTCTGCTATAGATAAACCAACATAACATCTCAGTAAAGATACAATTCCTATAGCTCTGATGCACTACACACTACATGAATTTATCTCTGATATAGATAAACCAACATAACATCTCAGTAAAGATACAATTCCTATAGCTCTGATGCACTACAGACTACATGAATTTATCTCTGATATAGATAAACCAACATAACATCTCAGTAAAGATACAATTCCTATAGCTCTGATGCACTACACACTACATGAATTTATCTCTGCTATAGATAAACCAACATAACATCTCAGTAAAGATACAATTCCTATAGCTCTGATGCACTACACACTACATGAATTTATCTCTGCTATAGATAAACCAACATAACATCTCAGTAAAGATACAATTCCTATAGCTCTGATGCACTACACACTACATGAATTTATCTCTGCTATAGATAAACCAACATAACATCTCAGTAAAGATACAATTCCTATAGCTCTGATGCACTACAGACTACATGAATTTATCTCTGCTATAGATAAACCAACATAACATCTCAGTAAAGATACAATTCCTATAGCTCTGATGCACTACACACTACATGAATTTATCTCTGCTATAGATAAACCAACATAACATCTCAGTAAAGATACAATTCCTATAGCTCTGATGCACTACAGACTACATGAATTTATCTCTGCTATAGATAAACCAACATAACATCTCAGTAAAGATACAATTCCTATAGCTCTGATGCACTACACGACTACATGAATTTATCTCTGCTATAGATAAACCAACATAACATCTCAGTAAAGATACAATTCCTATAGCTCTGATGCACTACAGACTACATGAATTTATCTCTGATATAGATAAACCAACATAACATCTCAGTAAAGATACAATTCCTATAGCTCTGATGCACTACACACTACATGAATTTATCTCTGCTATAGATAAAACAACATAACATCTCAGTAAAGATACAATTCCTATAGCTCTGATGCACTACACACTACATGAATTTATCTCTGCTATAGATAAACAACATAACATCTCAGTAAAGATACAATTCCTATAGCTCTGATGCACTACACACTACATGAATTTATCTCTGCTATAGATAAACCAACATAACATCTCAGTAAAGATACAATTCCTATAGCTCTGATGCACTACAGCACTACATGAATTTATCTCTGCTATAGATAAACCAACATAACATCTCAGTAAAGATACAATTCCTATAGCTCTGATGCACTACACGACTACATGAATTTATCTCTGCTATAGATAAACCAACATAACATCTCAGTAAAGATACAATTCCTATAGCTCTGATGCACTACACACTACATGAATTTATCTCTGCTATAGATAAACCAACATAACATCTCAGTAAAGATACAATTCCTATAGCTCTGATGCACTACAGACTACATGAATTTATCTCTGCTATAGATAAACCAACATAACATCTCAGTAAAGATACAATTCCTATAGCTCTGATGCACTACACACTACATGAATTTATCTCTGCTATAGATAAACCAACATAACATCTCAGTAAAGATACAATTCCTATAGCTCTGATGCACTACACACTACATGAATTTATCTCTGCTATAGATAAACCAACATAACATCTCAGTAAAGATACAATTCCTATAGCTCTGATGCACTACACACTACATGAATTTATCTCTGCTATAGATAAACCAACATAACATCTCAGTAAAGATACAATTCCTATAGCTCTGATGCACTACAGACTACATGAATTTATCTCTGATATAGATAAAACAACATAACATCTCAGTAAAGATACAATTCCTATAGCTCTGATGCACTACACACTACATGAATTTATCTCTGCTATAGATAAACCAACATAACATCTCAGTAAAGATACAATTCCTATAGCTCTGATGCACTACAGCACTACATGAATTTATCTCTGCTATAGATAAACCAACATAACATCTCAGTAAAGATACAATTCCTATAGCTCTGATGCACTACACGACTACATGAATTTATCTCTGCTATAGATAAACCAACATAACATCTCAGTAAAGATACAATTCCTATAGCTCTGATGCACTACAGACTACATGAATTTATCTCTGCTATAGATAAACCAACATAACATCTCAGTAAAGATACAATTCCTATAGCTCTGATGCACTACACACTACATGAATTTATCTCTGCTATAGATAAAACAACATAACATCTCAGTAAAGATACAATTCCTATAGCTCTGATGCACTACACACTACATGAATTTATCTCTGCTATAGATAAACCAACATAACATCTCAGTAAAGATACAATTCCTATAGCTCTGATGCAATACACACTACATGAATTTATCTCTGCTATAGATAAACCAACATAACATCTCAGTAAAGATACAATTCCTATAGCTCTGATGCACTACAGACTACATGAATTTATCTCTGCTATAGATAAACCAACTTAACATCTCAGTAAAGATACAATTCCTATAGCTCTGATGCACTACAGACCTACATGAATTTATCTCTGCTATAGATAAACCAACATAACATCTCAGTAAAGATACAATTCCTATAGCTCTGATGCACTACACACTACATGAATTTATCTCTGCTATAGATAAACCAACCATAACATCTCAGTAAAGATACAATTCCTATAGCTCTGATGCACTACACACTACATGAATTTATCTCTGCTATAGATAAACCAACATAAATCTCAGTAAAGATACAATTCCTATAGCTCTGATGCACTACAGACTACATGAATTTATCTCTGATATAGATAAAACAACATAACATCTCAGTAAAGATACAATTCCTATAGCTCTGATGCACTACACACTACATGAATTTATCTCTGCTATAGATAAACCAACATAACATCTCAGTAAAGATACAATTCCTATAGCTCTGATGCACTACACACTACATGAATTTATCTCTGCTATAGATAAACCAACATAACATCTCAGTAAAGATACAATTCCTATAGCTCTGATGCACTACACACTACATGAATTTATCTCTGCTATAGATAAACCAACATAACATCTCAGTAAAGATACAATTCCTATAGCTCTGATGCACTACAGACTACATGAATTTATCTCTGCTATAGATAAAACAACATAACATCTCAGTAAAGATACAATTCCTATAGCTCTGATGCACTACAGACTACATGAATTTATCTCTGCTATAGATAAACCAACATAACATCTCAGTAAAGATACAATTCCTATAGCTCTGATGCACTACAGACTACATGAATTTATCTCTGCTATAGATAAACCAACATAACATCTCAGTAAAGATACAATTCCTATAGCTCTGATGCACTACACACTACATGAATTTATCTCTGCTATAGATAAACCAACATAACATCTCAGTAAAGATACAATTCCTATAGCTCTGATGCACTACAGACTACATGAATTTATCTCTGCTATAGATAAACCAACATAACATCTCAGTAAAGATACAATTCCTATAGCTCTGATGCACTACACACTACATGAATTTATCTCTGCTATAGATAAACCAACATAACATCTCAGTAAAGATACAATTCCTATAGCTCTGATGCACTACACACTACATGAATTTATCTCTGCTATAGATAAACCAACATAACATCTCAGTAAAGATACAATTCCTATAGCTCTGATGCACTACAGACTACATGAATTTATCTCTGCTATAGATAAAACAACATAACATCTCAGTAAAGATACAATTCCTATAGCTCTGATGCACTACACACTACATGAATTTATCTCTGCTATAGATAAACCAACATAACATCTCAGTAAAGATACAATTCCTATAGCTCTGATGCACTACAGACTACATGAATTTATCTCTGCTATAGATAAACCAACATAACATCTCAGTAAAGATACAATTCCTATAGCTCTGATGCACTACAGCACTACATGAATTTATCTCTGCTATAGATAAAACAACATAACATCTCAGTAAAGATACAATTCCTATAGCTCTGATGCACTACACACTACATGAATTTATCTCTGCTATAGATAAACCAACATAACATCTCAGTAAAGATACAATTCCTATAGCTCTGATGCACTACACACTACATGAATTTATCTCTGCTATAGATAAACCAACATAACATCTCAGTAAAGATACAATTCCTATAGCTCTGATGCACTACACACTACATGAATTTATCTCTGCTATAGATAAACCAACATAACATCTCAGTAAAGATACAATTCCTATAGCTCTGATGCACTACACACTACATGAATTTATCTCTGCTATAGATAAAACAACATAACATCTCAGTAAAGATACAATTCCTATAGCTCTGATGCACTACACACTACATGAATTTATCTCTGCTATAGATAAACCCAACATACATCTCAGTAAAGATACAATCCTATAGCTCTGATGCACTACACACTACATGAATTTATCTCTGCTATAGATAAACCAACATAACATCTCAGTAAAGATACAATTCCTATAGCTCTGATGCACTACACACTACATGAATTTATCTCTGCTATAGATAAACCAACATAACATCTCAGTAAAGATACAATTCCTATAGCTCTGATGCACTACAGACTACATGAATTTATCTCTGCTATAGATAAACCAACATAACATCTCAGTAAAGATACAATTCCTATAGCTCTGATGCACTACACACTACATGAATTTATCTCTGCTATAGATAAACACATAACATCTCAGTAAAGATACAATTCCTATAGCTCTGATGCACTACCACTACATGAATTTATCTCTGCTATAGATAAACCAACATAACATCTCAGTAAAGATACAATTCCTATAGCTCTGATGCACTACACACTACATGAATTTATCTCTGCTATAGATAAACCAACATAACATCTCAGTAAAGATACAATTCCTATAGCTCTGATGCACTACACACTACATGAATTTATCTCTGCTATAGATAAACCAACATAACATCTCAGTAAAGATACAATTCCTATAGCTCTGATGCACTACAGACTACATGAATTTATCTCTGCTATAGATAAACCAACATAACATCTCAGTAAAGATACAATTCCTATAGCTCTGATGCACTACACACTACATGAATTTATCTCTGCTATAGATAAAACAACATAACATCTCAGTAAAGATACAATTCCTATAGCTCTGATGCACTACACACTACATGAATTTATCTCTGCTATAGATAAACCAACATAACATCTCAGTAAAGATACAATTCCTATAGCTCTGATGCACTACACACTACATGAATTTATCTCTGCTATAGATAAAACAACATAACATCTCAGTAAAGATACAATTCCTATAGCTCTGATGCACTACACACTACATGAATTTATCTCTGCTATAGATAAAACAACATAACATCTCAGTAAAGATACAATTCCTATAGCTCTGATGCACTACACACTACATGAATTTATCTCTGCTATAGATAAACCAACATAACATCTCAGTAAAGATACAATTCCTATAGCTCTGATGCACTACACACTACATGAATTTATCTCTGCTATAGATAAACCAACATAACATCTCAGTAAAGATACAATTCCTATAGCTCTGATGCACTACACACTACATGAATTTATCTCTGCTATAGATAAACCAACATAACATCTCAGTAAAGATACAATTCCTATAGCTCTGATGCACTACAGACTACATGAATTTATCTCTGCTATAGATAAACCAACATAACATCTCAGTAAAGATACAATTCCTATAGCTCTGATGCACTACAGACTACATGAATTTATCTCTGCTATAGATAAACCAACATAACATCTCAGTAAAGATACAATTCCTATAGCTCTGATGCACTACACACTACATGAATTTATCTCTGATATAGATAAACCAACATAACATCTCAGTAAAGATACAATTCCTATAGCTCTGATACACTACAGACTACATGAATTTATCTCTACTATAGATAAACCAACATAACATCTCAGTAAAGATACAATTCCTATAGCTCTGATGCACTACAGACTACATGAATTTATCTCTGCTATAGATAAACCAACATAACATCTCAGTAAAGATACAATTCCTATAGCTCTGATGCACTACACACTACATGAATTTATCTCTGCTATAGATAAACCAACATAACATCTCAGTAAAGATACAATTCCTATAGCTCTGATGCACTACACACTACATGAATTTATCTCTGCTATAGATAAACCAACATAACATCTCAGTAAAGATACAATTCCTATAGCTCTGATGCACTACACACTACATGAATTTATCTCTGCTATAGATAAACCAACATAACATCTCAGTAAAGATACAATTCCTATAGCTCTGATGCACTACACACTACATGAATTTATCTCTGCTATAGATAAACCAACATAACATCTCAGTAAAGATACAATTCCTATAGCTCTGATGCACTACAGTCTACATGAATTTATCTCTGCTATAGATAAACCAACATAACATCTCAGTAAAGATACAATTCCTATAGCTCTGATGCACTACACACTACATGAATTTATCTCTGCTATAGATAAAACAACATAACATCTCAGTAAAGATACAATTCCTATAGCTCTGATGCACTACACACTACATGAATTTATCTCTGCTATAGATAAACCAACATAACATCTCAGTAAAGATACAATTCCTATAGCTCTGATGCACTACACACTACATGAATTTATCTCTGATATAGATAAACCAACATAACATCTCAGTAAAGATACAATTCCTATAGCTCTGATGCACTACAGACTACATGAATTTATCTCTGCTATAGATAAACCAACATAACATCTCAGTAAAGATACAATTCCTATAGCTCTGATGCACTACAGACTACATGAATTTATCTCTGCTATAGATAAACCAACATAACATCTCAGTAAAGATACAATTCCTATAGCTCTGATGCACTACAGACTACATGAATTTATCTCTGCTATAGATAAACCAACATAACATCTCAGTAAAGATACAATTCCTATAGCTCTGATGCACTACAGACTACATGAATTTATCTCTGATATAGATAAAACAACATAACATCTCAGTAAAGATACAATTCCTATAGCTCTGATGCACTACAGACTACATGAATTTATCTCTGCTATAGATAAACCAACATAACATCTCAGTAAAGATACAATTCCTATAGCTCTGATGCACTACAGACTACATGAATTTATCTCTGCTATAGATAACCAACATAACATCTCAGTAAAGATACAATTCCTATAGCTCTGATGCACTACAGACTACATGAATTTATCTCTGCTATAGATAACCAACATAACATCTCAGTAAAGATACAAATCCTATAGCTCTGATGCACTACAGACTACATGAATTTATATCTGATATAAATAAACCAACATAACATCTCAGTAAAGATACAATTCCTATAGCTCTGATGCACTACACACTACATGAATTTATCTCTGCTATAGATAAACCAACATAACATCTCAGTAAAGATACAATTCCTATAGCTCTGATGCACTACACACTACATGAATTTATCTCTGCTATAGATAAACCAACATAACATCTCAGTAAAGATACAATTCCTATAGCTCTGATGCATTACACACTACAGGAATTTATCTCTGCTATAGATAAAACAAAATAACATCTCAGTAAAGATACAATTCCTATAGCTCTGATGCACTACACACTACATGAATTTATCTCTGCTATAAATAAACCAACATAACATCTCAGTAAAGATACAATTCCTATAGCTCTGATGCACTACACACTACATGAATTTATCTCTGCTATAGATAAAACAACATAACATCTCAGTAAAGATACAATTCCTATAGCTCTGATGCACTACACACTACATGAAGTTATCTCTGATATAGATAAACCAACATAACATCTCAGTAAAGATACAATTCCTATAGCTCTGATGCACTACACACTACATGAATTTATCTCTGCTATAGATAAAACAACATAACATCTCAGTAAAGATACAATTCCTATAGCTCTGATGCACTACACACTACATGAATTTATCTCTGCTATAGATAAACAACATAACATCTCAGTAAAGATACAATTCCTATAGCTCTGATGCACTACACACTACATGAATTTATCTCTGCTATAGATAAAACAACATAACATCTCAGTAAAGATACAAATCCTATAGCTCTGATGTACTACAGACTACATGAATTTATCTCTGCTATAGATAAAACAACATAACATCTCAGTAAAGATACAATTCCTATAGCTCTGATGCACTACAGACTACATGACTTTATCTCTGCTATAGATAAAACAACATAACATCTCAGTAAAGATACAATTCCTATAGCTCTGATGCACTACACACTACATGAATTTATCTCTGATATAGATAAACCAACATAACATCTCAGTAAAGATACAATTCCTATAGCTCTGATGCACTACAGACTACATGACTTTATCTCTGCTATAGATAAAACAACATAACATCTCAGTAAAGATACAATTCCTATAGCTCTGATGCACTACACACTACATGAATTTATCTCTGCTATAGATAAACCAACATAACATCTCAGTAAAGATACAATTCCTATAGCTCTGATGCACTACACACTACATGAATTTATCTCTGCTATAGATAAACCAACATAACATCTCAGTAAAGATACAATTCCTATAGCTCTGATGCACTACAGACTACATGAATTTATCTCTGCTATAGATAAACCAACATAACATCTCAGTAATGATACAATTCCTATAGCTCTGATGCATTACACACTACATGAATTTATCTCTGATATAGATAAACCAACATAACATCTCAGTAAAGATACAATTCCTATAGCTCTGATGCACTACAGACTACATGAATTTATCTCTGCTATAGATAAACCAACATAACATCTCAGTAATGATACAATTCCTATAGCTCTGATGCACTACACACTACATGAATTTATCTCTGCTATAGATAAACCAACATAACATCTCAGTAAAGATACAATTCCTATAGCTCTGATGCACTACACACTACATGAATTTATCTCTGATATAGATAAACCAACATAACATCTCAGTAAAGATACAATTCCTATAGCTCTGATGCACTACACACTACATGAATTTATCTCTGCTATAGATAAACCAACATAACATCTCAGTAAAGATACAATTCCTATAGCTCTGATGCACTACAGACTACATGAATTTATCTCTGATATAGATAAAACAACATAACATCTCAGTAAAGATACAATTCCTATAGCTCTGATGCACTACACACTACATGAATGTATCTCTGCTATAGATAAACCAACATAACATCTCAGTAAAGATACAATTCCTATAGCTCTGATGCACTACACACTACATGAATTTATCTCTGCTATAGATAAAACAACATAGCATCTCAGTAAAGATACAATTCCTATAGCTCTGATGCACTACAGACTACATGAATTTATCTCTGCTATAGATAAAACAACATAACATCTCAGTAAAGATACAATTCCTATAGCTCTGATGCACTACAGACTACATGAATTTATCTCTGCTATAGATAAAACAACATAACATCTCAGTGAAGATACAATTCCTATAGCTCTGATGCACTACACACTACATGAATATAGCTCTGATATAGATAAACCAACATAACATCTCAGTAAAGATACAATTCCTATAGCTCTGATGCACTACAGACTACATGAATTTATCTCTGCTATAGATAAAACAACATAACATCTCAGTGAAGATGGAAAATGTTTAACACATTTGATACCAATAGAAATATGGTCCTTAAAGAGTCATAAAACCCATTTTTCTTTCATGATTCAGATTGAACCTACAATTATAAACAGCTTTCCA
Source organism: Bombina bombina (assembly GCF_027579735.1). NCBI lineage: Eukaryota > Metazoa > Chordata > Amphibia > Anura > Bombinatoridae > Bombina > Bombina bombina. The sequence goes on from NC_069504.1 coordinate 1,153,352,968, forward strand.
ATTTAGTTCTATTATCAAATTGTCTTTGTTTCATTGTTATCCTTTATTGAAAATCAGAAAAGTATGCTTATGAGTGTGCACGTGTCTGCAGCACTATATACATTGGCAAGAGCACAAGATCTCAGCACTATTTCCTGTCATGTAGTGCGCCAGTTGTGCACGTTACCTACCTAGATGCCTCTTCAACAAAGAATAACATGAGAACGACACAAATTTAATAATATAGTAAATATAAGTAAAATGGTATTCTCCATCTGAATCATGAAAGCAAAAGTTTAGGTTTCACGTCCCTTTAATTTGAACTCTGTGCAGCTATCTCTACATAGGAGCAAACTCACTTGATAGAGATTTTTTTGTTCATTCACATAATTCTTTAGGTTTTATTATATAAAAAGCGTCATTACTGAACTACTAGACGTCAAACTTATCATAGGGGAGCAAACAAACTGAGAGCAGGGAAAGGGGGCAGCCTGTGACAAGTGGGGCTGTTGGTACCCGGTCACAATCTGAGACCTAGTCTCCGTAACAAGCTATGGGTAAAATCAGAGTTGCAGTATGCTGTTTAGGCCGCAATAGGACCCGTGTTAGTATAAATACACGTGCCACGACTGCAGGAGGGAGACTAAGTCCAAAAAGAGGTGAAATATGCCTGTGGGACAGGTGGTGGTCCAAGTAGGCCCATGAAGTACAAGCCATAGGGGGAGATGCTGACAATTGTCATCTCCAGGGCATCTGTCCTAGGGACAACGGACACCATCAGAGACACCTGAAAAGGTCCAGGAAAATAAATATTCAATATCATATATAATAAATTAGTTTTAGTTATCTTTGTTTTTTAATTATGTAAATCTATTAATAAGTTCATAAATATCCATAGGCTTTGCGCTTGAAATTTCAATGTAATCATGCACATGTGTGATACAGAAAATAAAATAATAAAATATGATATATGGGTTTTAATCAATCGTTTATTTAACATCAATAGAGAATGATGATAACTGCACATTAACATAAATGCATCTTTACATAGTTATAGTGAATACGTTCAGCAAGCTCGCTGCAGTGCCTATCTGCTCGCACAAACAAGGATATTGCTTTAAAATATTCCCACTATATTATATTTATCCACAAAATGTGATTAACAAAATGTCCCTTTGAGACACAATCTATAAAGGTTCATTACTTATATTTATGTCTGTTTTGGTTAATCACAATCATATGTTTGCTGGTATTTGTTGCATTGTTTATATGCAAAACTGTAATATGCTTTATAAGATTAATAAATCAAATTACTAATATATGTTTCAGGTGAGCAATCTGAGTATGACACACCAGAGCCAAGTGATGTGGCACAGTTTAGAGAGGATGTTTTTGGAGAAACAACATAATATCTGAGCTTCCAAGAAGGGGACCCCCAGCAGCCAAGGGCATAAGATGTTCAGGATTCTCCTAACCCTTCTCCAGCATCATCAGAGAGGACATATCCTCCTCCTCCTCAGCACCAGCAGATCATGCATCCTCCACAGCTGCCTTCTCAGCAGCAGTCACACCTACAGATTGAGCCTACTCAGCACCAGCCACACCTACAGATGCAGCCTCCTTAGTAGCAGTCACACCTGCAGACACAGTCTCCTCAGTAGCAGCCACACCTACAGATGCCACCTCCTCAGTACCAGCCACACCTACAGATGCAGCCTACTCAGCACCAGCCACACCTTCAGATGCAGCCTCCTCAGTAGCAGCAACACCTACAGATGCAGCCTCCTCAGTAGCAGCCACACCTACAGATGCAGCCTACTCAGCAACAGCCACACCTACAGATGCAGCCACCTCAGTAGCAGCCATACCTACAGATGCAGCCTCCTCAGTAGCAGCAACACCTACAGATGCAGCCTCCTCAGTAGCAGCCACACCTACAGATGCAGCCTGCTCAGAACCAGCCACACCTACAGATGCAGCTTCCTCAATAGCAGCCATACCTACAGATGCAGCCTCCTCAGTAGCAGCAACACCTACATATGCAGCCTCCTCAGCACCAGCCACACCTACAGATGCAGCCTCCTCAGCACCAGCCACACCTACAGATGCAGCCTCCTCAGTAGCAGCCACACCTACAGATGCAGCCTCCTCAGTAGCAGCCACACATACATATGTAGACTGACCATATTGACACTTTAAAAAGGGACACATATAAAAAATGCATATGTAAGGGTTCTTATACAAAACATTTCATTAAACAGCCCTAACAACAGCCCTTACATATGTATTTTTCATATGTATCCCTTTTAAAAGTGGCAATATGGTCACCCTATACATATGCTGCCTTCTCAGCAGAAGCCACACTTACATATGCAGCCTCTTCAGTAGCAGCCACACCTACAGATTCAGTCTCCTCAGCAGCAGCCACACTTACAGATGCAGCCTCCTAAGTAGGAGCCACACCTACAGATGCAGCCTCCTCAGTAGCAGCCATACCTACAGATGCAGCCTCTTCAGTAGCAGCCACACCTACAGATTCAGTCTCTTCAGCAGCAGCCACACTTACAGATGCAGCCTCCTAAGTAGGAGCCACACCTACAGATGCAGCCTCCTCAGTAGCAGCCACACCTACATATGCAGCCTCCTCAGTAGCAGCCACGCCTACAGATACAGCCTCCTCAGCACCAGCAACACCTACAGATGCAGCCTCCTCAGCACCAGCCACACCTACAGATGCAGTCTCCTCAGTAGCAGCCACACCTACAGATTCAGCCTCTTCAGAAGCAGCCACACCAACAAATGAGACCTCTTCAGTAGCAGCCAAATCTACAGATACAGCCTCCTCAGCAGCAGCCACACCTACAGATGCAGCCTCCTCAGTAGCAGCCACACCTACAGATACAGCCTCCTCAGCAGCAGTCACACCTACAGAGGCAGCCTCCTCAGCACCAGCCACACCTACAGATGCAGCCTCCTCAATAGCAGCCACACCTACAGATGCAGCCTCCTCAGCACCAGCCACACCTAAAGATGCAGTCTCATCAGTAGCAGCCACACCTACAGATTCAGCCTCTTCAGTAGTAGTCACACCTACAGATGAGACCTCCTCAGTAGCAGCCAAACCTACAGATACAGCCTCCTCAGCAGCAGCCACACCTACAAATGCAGCCTCCTCAGTAGCAGCCACACCTACAGATACAGCCTCCTCAGCAGCAGTCACACCTACAGATACAACCTCCTCAGCAGCAGCAGCCACACTTACAGATACAGCCTCCTCAGTAGCAGCCATCTACAGATGCAGCCTCCTAAGTAGCAGCCACACCTACAGATGCAGCCTCCTCAGTATCAACCACACCTACAGATGCAGCCTCCTCAGTATCAACCACACCTACACATGCAGCCTTCTTAGTAGTAGCCACACCTACAGATGCAGCCTCCTGAGTAGCAGCTACACCTACAGATGCAGCCTCCTCAGCAGCAGCCACACCTACAGATGCAGCCTCCTCAGCAGCACCAGTCACACCTACAGATGCAGCCAGCTCAATAGCAGCCACACCTACAGATGCAGCCTTCTCAGCAGCAGCCACTACTACAGATGCATTCTCCTCAGCACCAGCCAAACCTACAGATGCAACCTCCTTAATAGTAGTGATGTCGCGAACTTGACTCGAACTTCCGGTATTGTTCGCAAACCCGCCTTCTCAGCAGCAGTCACACCTACAGATACAGCCTCCTCAGCAACAGTCACACCGACAGATACAGCCTCCTTTATAGATGCAGCCACAATTATAGATGCAGCCTCCTCAGTTGCAGAAACACCTACAGATGCAGCTTCCTCAGGAGCAGCCACACCTACAGATACAGTCTCCTCAGCACCAGCCACACCTACAGAGGCAGCCTCCTCAGCACCAGCCACACCTACAGATGCAGCCTCCTCAATAGCAGCCACACCTACAGATGCAGCCTCCTCAGCACCAGCCACACCTACAGATGCAGTCTCAACAGTAGCAGCCACACCTACAGATTCAGCCTCTTCAGTAGCAGTCACACCTACAGATGAGACCTCCTCAGTAGCAGCCAAACCTACAGATACAGCCTCCTCAGCAGCAGCCACACCTACAGATGCAGCCTCCTCAGCAGCAGTCACACCTACAGATACAACCTCCTCAACAGCAGCAGCCACACTTACAGATACAGCCTCCTCAGTAGCAGCCATCTACAGATGCAGCCTCCTCAGTAGCAGCCACACCTACAGATGCAGCCTCCTCAGTATCAACCACACCTACAGATGCAGCCTCCTCAGTATCAACCACACCTACAGATGCAGCCTTCTTAGTAGTAGCCACACCTACAGATGCAGCCACCTCAATAGCAGCCACACCTACAGATGCAGCCTTCTCAGCAGCAGCCACTACTACAGATGCATTCTCCTCAGCACCAGCCAAACCTACAGATGCAACCTCCTTAACAGTAGTGATGTCACGAACTTGACTCGAACTTCCGGTATTGTTCGCGAACCCGCGAACCGCGCGAACCGCCATTGACTTCAATAGGCAGGCGAACTTTAAAACCTACAAGGACTCTTTCTGGCCACAATAGTGATGGAAAAGTTGTTTCAAAGGTACTAACACCTGGACTGTCGCATGCTGGAGGGGGATCCCTGGCAAAACTCCCATGGAAAATTACATAGTTTATGCAGAGTCTGCTTTTAACCCTAAATCAACTAACATTCCCAAATTGTTTGCAATAACGTGCTTTAAAACATCAGTTATGATGTCGTATCTATCAGGTAGTGTAAGGGTTACGGCCGCATCACAGTGACAGAGCAAACTCCAAGTGTTACGCACCGCAATCAACCGCAAAAAGTCCACTTGCACAACCACGAGATAGATAGATTTGATAGATAGATACATAGATTACATAGCTCAATCGATGCAATATACATATGATCGATACACTGTACATAGCTCAATAGATGCAATATACATTCGATCGATACGAATTACATCGATCAATAGATGCAATATACATTTGATAGATACAAATGTTATCGAATCAAAGATGCAATATACATTTTATAGATACGAATGACATCAACCAAAATATGTAATATACATTTTATAGATACGAATTACATCGATCAATAGATGCAATCTACATTTGATCGATACGTTTGATTGTTCGATCGATTTGATATATAAATAAATGGATTTGAAATATATATAATTTCCCTGACAGAGTATAACAATAAGACATGTGGTCTGTGACCCTTGGTGTGTTAAGTAGTAATATTCTTAACATTTTACTACAACCTGTTACTCCCCCTATCAGATGAGGTCTATATGGCCTTCATTTGTGGAACCGGGATATGGAAGAAGATGATTGTTCTGTCCTCCTACTTCAAATTTGTCAGAAACACAAGTGGCTGTCTCAAAACATCCCGGACAGAAGATAGATTGATAGATAGGATAGATAGATATACATAGATTGATAGTTAGATAGAATCGATAGAAGAGAAATAGATAGATTTGTTAGATATATAATTACCCTGACAAAGTCTAATAATTAAACATGCGTTCTTGGACCCAACTAGGTTGTGTTAAGTAGTACTATTCTTCGCACTTTCAGCCCTGTAACTCCCCCTAATGGTGGAGGTCTATATGGCGGTTATGATTACCCTGACAAAGTATAACAACAAGACACGCGGTCTGGGACCCATGGTAATTTTGTCGTGTTAAGTAAAACTTTTCTTATCACTTGAATCCCTCTTACCCCCCCTTTTGTTGGAGCTCTATATGGCCTGCATGATTAGCCTGACAAAGTATAATAATAAAACATCTGGTCTTGGACCCATGGTAATTAGGTTGTGTTTAAGTAGTACTATTCTTATAACTGTAATCCCTGTTACTCCCCCTATCAAGGGACGTCTATATGGCCTGCATGATTACCCTGACAAAGTATAACATCAAGACACACGGTGTTGGACCCATGATAACTAGCTTGTGTTAATTAGTACTTTTCTTAGCACTTTAATCCCTGTTACCCCCCCCCACCTATCGGGGGTGGTCTATATGGCCTGCCTGATTACCCTGAAAAAATATAATAATAAGACATGCGGTCTGGTACTGTTAAAAGAAATATGATTGCTGACAATAATTGGCTAGGTGGGCCTGGCACACAGCAGGCTGCAAGGAAGGAGGAAAGTGCAATTCAATGGCACGAGCAAACTGAGGATTCAGAACAACTATTACCAAAAATTTTAATTTTTAATTATTAAGAATACTGTGACAACAAATATGATTGGTGTAAATATTTTGAAAGTAGGCCTGGCACACAGGCTTGGAGGGGAGTAGAAAAGTGCAATTTAATGGCACGAGCAAACTGAGGATTAAGATCAACAATCAAGAATTTTTAATTTTTAATTAGTAACTATACTGTGACAACAATTATGATTGGTGTAAATAGTTGGCAAGACGGCCTGGCACAAAAGGCTGGCAGGCAGGAGGTAAATGCAATTGAATGACACTAGGAGACTGAATACTGACAGTCAAAACAGTGATGATTGACAATTTTTGCAATACTGTTAAAAGAAATATGATTGCTGGCAATAATTGGCTAGGTGGGCCTGGCACACAGCAGGCTGCAAGGCAGGAGGAAAGTGAAATTCAATGGCACGAGCAAACTGAGGATTCAGAACAACTATTACCAACATTTTTAATTTTTAATTATTAAGAATACTGTGACAACAAATATGATTGGTGTAAATATTTTGAAAGTAGGCCTGGCACACAGGCTTGGAAGGCAGTAGAAAAGTGCAATTCAATGGCACGAGCAAACTGAGGACTAAGATCAACAATCAAAACATTTTTAATTAGTAACTATACTGTGACAACAATTATGATTGGTGTAAATAGTTGGCTAGACGGCCTGGCACAAAAGGCTGGCAGGCAGGAGGTAAATGCAATTCAATGGCACTAGGAGACTGAATATTTGCAGTCCAAAAAATTATGATTTTTATTTTTTTATATACTGTTACAAGAATTATGATTGGTTCCACTAATTGGCTAGTTGGGCCTGGAAAACACGCTGGCAGGCAGTAGGAAAGTGCAATTCAATGGCACAAGCAAACTGAGGAATCACAAGCGATCAATTTGGAATTTTAAAGATTAACAATACTTTTACAAAAACTAGGATTGGTGGCACTAATTGGCTAGTTTGTGCCTGGCACACAGGCTGGCAGGCAGGAGGAAACTGCAATTCAATGGCACTAGTAGGCTGAATATTTGAAGTACAAAAAATTATGATTTTTAATTTTTTTGATACTGTTACAAGAATTATGATTGGTGCCACTAATTGGCTAGTTGGGCCTGGCACACAGGCTGGCAGATATGAGTCGTGGATGGTAGGTAGGGCAGCAATTTAACACAGTATGCTGTGTAAGTGACAAAAACACAGGCCTGATAGAAAATTAAGTTAGATTACACTAGCAAAATATTTTAAAATTTTAGATTTTAATATTAAAATTATGTTAAGAAGTGCAATGCACATATGAGTGGTCGCACTGGCTGGCTGCTACGTAGGGCAGCAATTAACAACAGTATGCTGTGTAAGTCAGATAGACAGTTAGACACAGGCCTGATAGAAAATAAAATTAGATTACACTAGCATAATGATTTAAAGACTTTTTTGGGGGAATTTAAAGAAAAAGGTTAAGCACATACATATGAGTCGTGGCTGATAGCCTTGGAAGGGCAGCTATTAAAAACAGTAGGCTCTGTAAGTCAGATACACACATGCCTGATAGAAAATACTCTTAGATTACACTAGAAAAATGATTTAAATTATTTTTTTGGGGGGTATATTAAAAAAAGGTTAAACACATATGAGTCGTGGCTCATAGACTAGGGACGGCAGCAAGTAAACACAGTAGGCTCTGTATGTCAGCAAAACACACAGGCCTGATAGAAAATTATATTAGATTACACTATCAAACAAATTTAAACTTTTTTTTTTTATATTTAAATTAAGGTGAAGAAGATATGAGTGCTGGGTGGATGCCTGGCACAGACCAATTAACCAAAAGACTGAAAAAAAATGAGGTATATTAATGCTGAGTGAGGCTGACAGACACAGGCCTGATAGTAAATGTAATTAGATTACACTAGCAAAATATTTTTTTTATTTTTTTTAAAATTTAAAATAATGTTATAAACGGATATTAACACTGGTGGCTGGCACAGAGCAATGAACCAGAGTATATGCTGTGTGACACAGGCCTGATAGAAAATGAAAAAAAATTACACTAGCAAAATAATTAAAATTAAAATTTGGTTAGTTAAATTTAAACTAATGTTGTTAGGGAGATATTAGTGGTGGCAGTAATCACAGCATATGCTGTGAGCCTTAAACACACAGCCTGAAAGCCAGGCAAATGCTAAGAAAAAGAAAAAAAAAAGAAAAAAAAAAACGGCACGAAATATAGCCCTAAAAAGAGCTTTTTGGGGTGCTGTGCTTGCAGCAGAGATGAGTGGAGTCCTTCTGGACTGTAAATACACTAGCCTAGCTATGTTTTTCCTATTAATGTCAGGAGCAAAAACACAACACGTCCTCTCATTAAGAAAGCAAGGTCGTTATGAGTCTAAAATGGCGGATTCCGAGTAGCTGGGAGGGTCTGTGAGGGAGTGTCTAATGTTGATTGGCTCTAATGTTTCAGGCGGCTGTGACATAAAGGGTCAAAGTTTCCTCAATGATGACACCTACAGATGCAGCCTCCTCAGCAGCAGCCACACCTACAGATGCAGCCTCCTCAGCACCAGCCACATCTACAAATACAGCCACTTCCGCACCAGCCACACCTACAGATGCAGCCTCCTCAGTTGCAGCCACACCTACAGATGCAGCTTCCTTAGCACCAGCCAAATCTACAAATACAGCCACTTCAGCACCAGCCACACCTACAGATGCAGCCTCCTCAGTAGCAGCCACACCTACAGATGCAGCCTCCTCAGTAGCAGTCACACAAACAGATGCAGCCTCCTCAGTAGCAGTCACACCTACAGATGCTGCCTCCTCAGTAGCAGTCACACCTACAGATGCAGCCTTCTCAGTAGCAGTCACACCTACAGATGCAGCCTCCTCAGTAGCAGTCACACCTACAGATGCCGCCTCCTCAGTAGCAGTCACACCTACAGATGCAGCCTCCTCAGCAACAGCCACACCTACAGATGCAGCCTCCTCAGTAGCAGCCACACCTACAGATGCAGCCTCCTCAGTAGCAGTCACACCTACAGATGCCGCCTCCTCAGTAGCAGTCACACCTACAGATGCCGCCTCCTCAGTAGCAGTCACACCTACAGATGCCGCCTCCTCAGTAGCAGTCACACCTACAGATGCCGCCTCATCAGTAGCAGTCACACCTACAGATGCCGCCTCCTCAGTAGCAGTCACACCTACGGATGCCGCCTCCTCAGTAGCAGTCAAACCTACAGATGCAGCCTTCTCAGTAGCAGCCACTCCTACAGATGCCGCCTCCTCAATAGCAGTCATACCTACAGATGCAGCTTCCTCAGTAGAAGCCACTCCTACAGATGCAGCCTCCTCAACAGCCACACCTACAGATGCAGCACACTCAGTACAAGCTAAACCTACAGTCACAGCCTCCTCAGTAGCAGCCACACCTACAGATGCAGCCTCCTCAGCACCAGCCACAGCTACAGATGCAGCCTACTCAGCAGCAGCCACACCTACAGATGCAGCCTCCTCAGCAGCACCCACACTTACAGATGCAGCCTCCTCAGCACCAGCCACATCTACAAATACAGCCACTTCTGCACCAGCCACACCTACAGATGCAGCCTCCTCAGTTGCAGCCACACCTACAGATGCAGCCTCCTCAGCACCAGCCAAATCTACAAATACAGCCACTTCAGCACCAGCCACACCTACAGATACAGCCTCCTCAGCACCAGCCACATCTACAAATACAGCCACTTCAGCACCAGCCACACCTACAGATGCAGCCTCCTCAGCACCAGCCACATCTACAAATACAGTCACTTCAGCACCAGCCACACCTACAGATGCAGCCTCCTCAGTAGCAGTCACACCTACAGATGCAGCCTCCTCAGTAGCAGTCACACCTACAGATGCCGCCTCCTCAGTAGCAGTCACACCTACAGATGCAGCCTCCTCAGTAGCAGTCACACCTACAGATGCAGCCTCCTCAGTAGCAGTCACACCTACAGATGCCGCCTCCTCAGTAGCAGTCACACCTACAGATGCAGCCTCCTCAGTAGCAGTCACACCTACAGATGCAGCCTCCTCAGTAGCAGTCACACCTACAGATGCCGCCTCCTCAGTAGCAGTCACACCTACAGATGCCGCCTCCTCAGTAGCAGTCACACCTACAGATGCAGCCTCCTCAGCAACAGTCACACCTACAGATGCAGCCTCCTCAGTAGAAGCCACACCTACAGATGCAGCCTCCTCAGTAGCAGTCACACCTACAGATGCAGCCTCCTCAGTAGCAGTCACACCTACAGATGCCGCCTCCTCAGTAGCAGTCACACCTACAGATGCCGCCTCCTCAGTAGCAGTCACACCTACAGATGCCGCCTCCTCAGTAGCAGTCACACCTACAGATGCCGCCTCCTCAGTAGCAGTCACACCTACAGATGCCGCCTCCTCAGTAGCAGTCAAACCTACAGATGCAGCCTTCTCAGTAGCAGCCACTCCTACAGATGCCGCCTCCTAAATAGCAGTCATACCTACAGATGCAGCTTCCTCAGTAGCAGCCACTCCTACAGATGCAGCCTCCTCAGCAGCCACACCTACAGATGCAGCCCACTCAGTACAAGCTAAACCTACAGTCACAGCCTCCTCAGTAGCAGCCACACCTACAGATGCAGCCTCCTCAGCACCAGCCACAGCTACAGATGCAGCCTACTCAGCAGCAGCCACACCTACAGATGCAGCCTCCTCAGCAGCAGCCACACCTACAGATGAAGCCTCCTCAGCACCAGCCACATCTACAAATACAGCCACTTCCGCACCAGCCACACCTACAGATGCAGCCTCCTCAGTTGCAGCCACACCTACAGATGCAGCCTCCTCAGCACCAGCCAAATCTACAAATACAGCCACTTCAGCACCAGCCACACCTACAGATACAGCCTCCTCAGCACCAGCAACATCTACAAATACAGCCAGTTCAGCACCAGCCACACCTACAGATGCAGCCTCCTCAGCACCAGCCACATCTACAAATACAGTCACTTCAGCACCAGCCACACCTACTGATGCAGCCTCCTCAGTAGCAGTCACACCTACAGATGCAGCCTCCTCAGTAGCAGTCACACCTACAGATGCCACCTCCTCAGTAGCAGTCACACCTACAGATGCCGCCTCCTCAGTAGCAGTCACACCTACAGATGCAGCCTCCTCAGTAGCAGTCACACCTACAGATGCAGCCTCCTCAGTAGTAGTCATACCTACAGATGCCGCCTCCTCAGTAGCAGTCACACCTACAGATGCCGCCTCCTCAGCAGCAGTCACACCTACAGATGCAGCCTCCTCAGCAACAGTCACACCTACAGATGCAGCCTCCTCAGTAGCAGCCACACCTACAGATGCAGCCTCCTCAGTAGCAGTCACACCTACAGATGCAGCCTCCTCAGTAGCAGTCACACCTACAGATGCCGCCTCCTCAGTAGCAGTCACACCTACAGATGCCGCCTCCTCAGTAGCAGTCACACCTACAGATGCCGCCTCCTCAGTAGCAGTCACAACTACAGATGCCGCCTCCTCAGTAGCAGTCACACCTACAGATGCCGCCTCCTCAGTAGCAGTCAAACCTACAGATGCAGCCTTCTCAGTAGCATCCACTCCTACAGATGCCGCCTCCTCAATAGCAGTCATACCTACAGATGCAGCTTCCTCAGTAGCAGCCACTCCTACAGATGCAGCCTCCTCAGCAGCCACACCTACAGATGCAGCACACTCAGTACAAGCTAAACTTACAGTCACAGCCTCCTCAGTAGCAGCCACACCTACAGATGCAGCCTCCTCAGCACCAGCCACAGCTACAGATGCAGCCTACTCAGCAGCAGCCACACCTACAGATGCAGCCTCCTCAGCAGCAGCCACACCTACAGATGCAGCCTCCTTAGCACCAGCCACATCTACAAATACAGCCACTTCCGCACCAGCCACACCTACAGATGCAGCCTCCTCAGTTGCAGCCACACCTACAGATGCAGCCTCCTCAGCACCAGCCAAATCTACAAATACAGCCACTTCAGCACCAGCCACACCTACAGATACAGCCTCCTCAGCGCCAGCCACATCTACAAATAAAGCCACTTCAGCACCAGCCACACCTACAGATGCAGCCTCCTCAGCACCAGCCACATCTACAAATACAGTCACTTCAGCACCAGCCACACCTACAGATGCAGCCTCCTCAGTAGCAGTCACACCTACAGATGCAGCCTCCTCAGTAGCAGTCACACCTACAGATGCCACCTCCTCAGTAGCAGTCACACCTACAGATGCCGCCTCCTCAGTAGCAGTCACACCTACAGATGCAGCCTCCTCAGCAACAGTCACACCTACAGATGCAGCCTCCTCAGTAGCAGCCACACCTACAGATGCAGCCTCCTTAGTAGCAGCCACACCTACAGATGCAGCCTCCTCAGTAGCAGTCACACCTACAGATGAAGCCTCCTCAGTAGCAGTCAACCTACAGATGCCGCCTCCTCAGTAGCAGTCACACCTACAGATGCCGCCTCCTCAGTAGCAGTCACACCTACAGATGCCGCCTCCTCAGTAGCAGTCACACCTACAGATGCCGCCTCCTCAGTAGCAGTCACACCTACAGATGCCGCCTCCTCAGTATCAGCCACACCTACAGATGCAGCCTCCTCAGTAGCAGCCACTCCTACAGATGCCGCCTCCTCAATAGCAGTCATACCTACAGATGCAGCTTCCTCAGTAGCAGCCACTCCTACAGATGCAGCCTCCTCAGCAGCCACACCTACAGATGCAGCCCACTCAGTACAAGCTAAACCTACAGTCCCAGCCTCCTCAGTAGCAGCCACACCTACAGATGCAGCCTCCTCAGCACCAGCCACAGCTACAGATGCAGCCTCCTCAGCAGCAGCCACACCTACAGATGCACCATCCTCAGTAGCAGCCTCCTCTGTAGCAGCTGCACCTACAGATGCAGCCTCCTCAGCACCAAACAAAATACAGTGCAATACTGAACTAAAAAAGAGGTGCACCAAAATAGAAACATAGTACAATATACAATAAGGTGATAATTCAGATATTAAAAGTGAATATAATATATGGGTGTTAAACAGTCTATATATATATATATATATCAATATAATTAAAACAGAATAATAAGAAAAAAAGGCTAGGATCATCCACTCCAAAGGATGGGGAAACAGCTCTTGCTGGTGTCTTGTAATAAACGTAAATGTTCCTCAGCACCAGCCACATCTACAGATACAGACTCCTGAGTAGCAGCCACACCTACAGATACGGAATCCTCAGCACCAGCCACACCTACAGATGCAGCCTCCTCAGCACCAGTCACACCTACAGATGCAGCCTCTTCAGCAGCATCCACACCTACAGATGCAGCCTCCTCAGTATCAGCCACACCTACAGATGCAGCCTCCTCAGTAGCAGCCACACCTACAGATGCAGCCTCCTCAGCAGCAGCCACACCTACAGATGCAGCCTCCTCAGTATCAGCCACACCTACAGATGCAGCCTCCTCAGTAGCAGTCACACCTACAGATGCAGCCTGCTGAGTAGCAGCCACACCTACAGATACAGAATCCTCAGCACCAGCAACACCTACAAATGCAGCCTCCTTAGTAGCAGCCACACCTACAGATGCAGCCTCCTCAGCAGCAACCACACCTACAGATGCAGCCTCCTCAGTAGTAGCCACACCTACAGATGCAGCCTCGTCAGCACCAGCCACACCTACAGATGTAGCCTCCTCAGCAGCAGCCACACCTACAGATGCAGCCTCCTCAGTAGCAGCCACACCTACAGATGCAGCCTCCTCAGTAGCAGCGACACCTACAGATGCAGCCTCCTCAGTACCAGCCACAGCTACAGATGCCGCCTTCTCAGCACCATTCAGATATTAAAAGTGAATATAATATATGGGTGTTAAACAGTCTATATATATATATATATATATATATATATATATATATATATATATATATATCAATATAATTAAATAAGAATAATAAGAATAATAAGAAAAAAAAGGCTAGGATCATCCACCCCAAAGGATGGGGAAACAGCTCTTGCTGGTGTCTTGTAATAAACGTAAATATTCCTCAGCACCAGCCACACCTACAGATACAGCCTCCTCAGTAGCAGCCACACCTACAGATGCAGCCTCCTCAGTAGCAGCCACACCTACAGATGCAGCCTCCTCAGTACCAGCCACAGCTACATATGCCGCCTCCTCAGCACCAGCCACACCTACAGATGCAGCCTTCTCAGCAGCAGCCACACCTACAGATGCAGCCTCCTCAGCACCAGCCACACCTACAGATGCAGCCTCCTCAGCACCAGCCACATCTACAGATGCAGCCTCCTCAGCAGCAGCCACACCTACAGATGCAGCCTCCTCAGCACCAGCCACACCTACAGATGCAGCCTCCTCAGCAGCAGCCACACCTACAGATGCAGCCTCCTCAGTATCAGCCACACCTACAGATGCAGCCTCCTCAGTAGCAGTCACACCTACAGATTCAGCCTCCTGAGTAGCAGCCACACCTACAGATACGGACTCCTCAGCACCAGCCACACCTACAGATGCAGCCTCCTCAGTAGCAGCCACACCTACAGATGCAACCTCCTCAGCACCAGCCACACCTACAGATGCAGCCTCCTCAGCAGCAGCCACACCTACAGATGCAGCCTTCTCAGCAGCAGCCACACCTACAGATGCAGCCTCCTCAGCAGCAGCCACACCTACAGATGCAGCCTCCTCAGCACCAGTTTTATCTACAAATACAGCCTCTTCAGCACCAGCCACACTGACAAAACGATGGTTTCATACCTGAACACATTCCCTTGTCCTATTTACATATATATCTATAATATATATGTTACTTACCTGTACCCTGACACCCATACACATTAGTGCAGCAATAGGTCATTCAGATGTTTCCCATACACATTAGTGCAGCAATAGGTCATTCAGAAGTTTCCCATACACATTAGTGCAGCAATAGGTAATTCAGATGTATAGCATACACATTAGTGCAGCAATAGGTCATTCAGATGTTTCCCATACATATTAGTGCAGCAATAGGTCATTCAGATGTTTCCCATACACATTAGTGCAGCAATAGGTAATTCAGATGTTTCCCATACACATTAGTGCAGCAATAGGTAATTCAGATATTTCCCATATACATTAGTGCAGCAATAGGTAATTCAGATGTTTCCCATATACATTAGTGCAGCAATAGGTAATTCAGATGTTTCCCATACACATTAGTGCAGCAATAGGTAATTCAGATGTTTCCCATACACATTAGTGCAGCAATAGGTAATTCAGATATTTCCCATACACATTAGTGCAG
This sequence comes from Bombina bombina, assembly GCF_027579735.1. Classification (NCBI taxonomy): domain Eukaryota; kingdom Metazoa; phylum Chordata; class Amphibia; order Anura; family Bombinatoridae; genus Bombina; species Bombina bombina. The sequence goes on from NC_069504.1 coordinate 1,153,368,573, forward strand.
CAATAGGTAATTCAGATGTTTCCCATACACATTAGTGCAGCAATAGGTAATTCAGATGTTTCCCATACACATTAGTGCAGCAATAGGTAATTCAGATGTTTCCCATACACATTAGTGCAGCAATAGGTAATTTAGATGTTTCCCATACACATTAGTGCAGCAATAGGTAATTCAGATGTATCCCATACACATTAGTGCAACAATAGGTAATTCAGATGTTTCCCATACGCATTAGTGCAGCAATAGGTAATTCAGATGTTTCCCATACACATTAGTGCAGCAATAGGTAATTCAGATATTTCCCATACACATTAGTGCAGCAATAGGTAATTCAGATGTATCCCATACACATTAGTGCAGCAATAGCTAATTCAGATGTTTCCCATACACATTAGTGCAGCAATAGGTCATTCAGATGTTTCCCATACACATTAGTGCAGCAATAGGTAATTCAGATTTTTCCCATACACATTAGTGCAGCAATAGGTCATTCAGATGTTTCCCATACACATTAGTGCAGCAATAGGTCATTCAGATGTATCCCATACACATTAGTGCAGCAATAGGTCATTCAGATGTTTCCCATACACATTAGTGCAGCAATAGGTCATTCAGATGTATTCTATACACATTAGTGCAGCAATAGGTCATTCAGATGTTTCCCATACACATTAGTGCAGCAATAGGTCATTCAGATGTTTCCCATACACGTTAGTGCAGCAATAGGTCATACAGATGTTTCCCATACACATTAGTGCAGCAATAGGTCATTCAGATGTTTCCCATACACATTAGTGCAGCAATAGGTTTTTCAGATGTTTCCCATGCACATTAGTGCAACAATAGGTCATTCAGATGTATCCCATACACATTAGTGCAGCAATAGGTCATTCAGATGTTTCCCATGCACATTAGTGCAACAATAGGTCATTCAGATGTTTCCCATACATATTAGTGCAGCAATAGGTAATTCAGATGTTTCCCATACACATTAGTGCAGCAATAGGTCATTCAGATGTATCCCATACACATTAGTGCAATAATAGGTCATTCAGATGTTTCCCATACACATTAGTGCAGCAATAGGTCATTCAGATGTTTCCCATACACATTAGTGCAGCAATAGGTAATTCAGATGTATTTCATACACATTAGTGCATCAATAGGTAATTCAGATGTTTCCCATACACATTAGTGCAGCAATAGGTCATTCAGATGTTTCCCATACACATTAGTGCAGCAATAGGTAATTCAGATGTATTCCCATACACATTAGTGCAGCAATAGGTCATTCAGATGTTTCCCATACACATTAGTGCAGCAATAGGTAATTCAGATGTATTTCATACACATTAGTGCAGCAATAGGTAATTCAGATGTTTCCCAAACACATTAGTGCAGCAATAGGTCATTAAGATGTTTCCCATACACATTAGTGCAGCAAAAGGTCATTAAGATGTTTCCTATACACATTAGTGCAGCAATAGGTCATTCAGATGTATTCTATACACATTAGTGCAGCAATATTCAGATGTTTCCCATACACATTAGTGCAGCAATAGGAAATTCAGATGTTTCCCCATACACATTAGTGCAGCAATAGGTCATTCAGATGTATCCCATACACATTAATGCAGCAATAGGTCATTCAGATGTTTCCCATACACATTAGTGCAGCAATAGGTCATTCAGATGTTTCCCATACACATTAGTGCAGTAATAGGTAATTCAGATGTATCCCATACACATTAGTGCAACAATAAATAGGTCATTCAGATGTATCCCATACACATTAGTGCACCAATAGGTCATTCAGATGTTTCCCATTCACATTAGTGCAACAATAGGTCATTCAGATGTTTCCCATACACATTAGTGCAGCAATAGGTCATTCAGATGTTTCCCATACACATTAGTGCAGCAATAGGTCATTCAGATGTTTCCCATACACATTAGTGGATCAATAGGTCATTCAGATGTATTCCATACACATTAGTGCAGCAATAGGTCATTCAGATGTATTCCCATACACATTAGTGCAGCAATAGGTCATTCAGATGTTTCCCATACACATTAGTGCAGCAATAGGTAATTCAGATGTATTTCATACACATTAGTGCAGCAATAGGTAATTCAGATGTTTCCCAAACACATTAGTGCAGCAATAGGTCATTCAGATGTTTCCCATACACATTAGTGCAGCAAAAGGTCATTCAGATGTTTCCCATACACATTAGTGCAGCAATAGGTCATTCAGATGTATTCTATACACATTAGTGCAGCAATAGGTCATTCAGATGTTTCCCATACACATTAGTGCAGCAATAGGAAATTCAGATGTTTCCCCATACACATTAGTGCAGCAATAGGTCATTCAGATGTATCCCATACACATTAATGCAGCAATAGGTCATTCAGATGTTTCCCATACACATTAGTGCAGCAATAGGTCATTCAGATGTTTCCCATACACATTAGTGCAGCAATAGGTCATTCAGATGTTTCCCATACACATTAGTGCAGCAATAGGTCATTCAGATGTTTCCCATACACATTAGTGCAGCAATAGGTAATTCAGATGTATTTCATACACATTAGTGCAGCAATAGGTCATTCAGATGTTTCCCATACACATTAGTGCAGCAATAGGTCATTCAGATGTTTCCCATACACATTAGTGCAGCAATAGGTCATTCAGATGTTTCCCATACACATTAGTGCAGCAATAGGTCATTCAGATGTATTCTATACACATTAGTGCAGCAATAGGTCATTCAGATGTTTCCCATACACATTAGTGCAGCAATAGGAAATTCAGATGTTTCCCCATACACATTAGTGCAGCAATAGGTCATTCAGATGTATCCCATACACATTAATGCAGCAATAGGTCATTCAGATGTTTCCCATACACATTAGTGCAGCAATAGGTCATTCAGATGTTTCCCATACAGATTAGTGCAGCAATAGGTCATTCAGATGTTTCCCATACAGATTAGTGCAGCAATAGGTCATTCAGATGTTTCCCATACACATTAGTGCAGCAATAGGTCATTCAGATGTATCCCATACACATTAGTAGTGATGTCGCAAACCTAAAATTTTCGGTTCGCGAACAATACCGGAAGTTCGCAAACCGAAAATTTTAGGTTTGCGACATCACTACTAATGTGTATGGGATACATCTGAATGACCTATTGCTGCACTAATGTGTATGGGAAACATCTGAATGACCTATTGCTGCACTAATGTGTATGGGAAACATCTGAATGACCTATTGCTGCACTAATATGTATGGGAAACATCTGAATGACCTATTGCTGCACTAATGTGTATGGGAAACATCTGAATGACCTATTGCTGCATTAATGTGTATGGGATACATCTGAATGACCTATTGCTGCACTAATGTGTATGGGGAAACCGCCATTGAATTCAATAGGCAGGCGAACTTTAAAACCTACAAGGACTCTTTCTGGCCACAATAGTGATGGAAAAGTTGTTTCAAGGGTACTAACACCTGGACTGTCGCATGCTGGAGGGGGATCCCTGGCAAAACTCCCATGGAAAATTACATAGTTTATGCAGTGTCTGCTTTTAAGCCATAATGGGTCTAAATCAACTAACATTCCCAAAGTGGCTGTCTCAAAACATCCCGGACAGAAGATAGATTGATAGATAGGATAGATAGATATACATAGATTGATAGTTAGATAGAATCGATAGAAGAGAAATAGATATATTTGTTAGATATATAATTACCCTAATAAAGTCTAATAATTAAACATGCGTTCTTGGACCCAACTAGCTTGTGTTAATTAGTACTTTTCTTAGCACTTTAATCCCTGTTCCCCCCCCCCCCCCCTATCGGGGGTGTTCTATATGGCCTGCCAGATTACCCTGAAAAATTATAATAATAAGACATGCGGTCTGCTACCTATTTTAACTAGGTTGTGTTTTAAGTACTACCATTCTTAGCACTTTAATCTCTGTAACTCCCCCTATTTGGTGAGGTCTATACGGCCTGGATGATTACCCATACAAAATATAATAAGACATCTGCTCTTGGTATGCGACCCATGGTAACTATGTTGTGTTAATTAGTAATGTCCTTCGCATTTTAATAGCTGTTACTCATACTCACCCTATTGGTGGAGGTCTATATGGCCTGCATGATTACCCTTACAAAATATAACAACCAAACATATGCTCTGGGACCCATGGTAAGTAGGTTGTGTTAAGTAGTACTGTTCTTTGCAGTTTAATACCTGTTACAACACCAAATGGTGGCAGGTCTATCTGGCCTTCATGATTAGCTGCACCCAAACCCCAAAAAAAGCCGAGTGGTCTTAGACTAACACCCATGGCTAACTCGGTTGTTTCAATTAGTACTATTCTTAGCACTTTCATCCCTGTTACGGGTGGTCTACATGGCCATCATGATTAGCCGAACAAAATACTACAATCCAACCTTTGCTCAGTCTTCATAGGCCTTTCATTGTCTGTATTTTGATAGTACAGTTCTTATTATTTTTATAGCTGATACAACACCGAATGGTGGCAGCTCTATATGGCCTGCATGATTAGCCGCACCCAATACAAAAATAAATCCAAGCGGTCTTGGATTAACACCCATGGCTAACTCTGTTGTTTCAAGTAGTACTATTCTTAGCACTTTCATCTCATCATCCCTGTTACTTCCAGGACTCTCGGTGGTGGTCTACATGGCCATCATGATTAGCCTAACCAAATACTACAATCCAACCTTGGCTCGGTCTTCCTAAGGCCCTTCATTGGCTGTATTTTGGTAGTACTGTTCTTATTAGTTTAATAGCTGATACGACACCGAATGGTGGCAGCTCTATATGGCCTGCATGAATAGCCGCACCCAAAGCCAAAAAAAAGCCAAGCGGTTTTGCACTAACACCCATGGCAAACTCTGTTGTTTCAAGTTCTACTATTCTTAGCTCTTTCATCTCATCCCTGTTACTTTCAGGACTCTCGGTGGTGGTCTACATGGCCATCATGATTAGCCTAACCAAATACTACAATCCAACCTTGGCTCAGTCTTCCTAAGGCCCTTCATTGGCTGTATTTTGGTAGTACTGTTCTTATTAGTTTAATAGCTGATACGACACCGAATGGTGGCAGCTCTATATGGCCTGCATGAATAGCCGCACCCAAAGCCAAAAAAAAGCCAAGCGGTTTTGCACTAACACCCATGGCTAACTCTGTTGTTTCAAGTTCTACTATTCTTAGCTCTTTCATCTCATCCCTGTTACTTCCAGGACTCTCAGTGGTGGTGGTCTACATGGCCATCATGATTACCCTCACCAAAATATAACAACAATACGTGCGTGCAGGGAACCATGGTAAGCTTACTTCCTTTCACAAAATCGAGTATAACAGTTGCAGGAAGAGTTTCTGACACTGCATTATGGCTGCACCTCTCCCTAAAAGAGGCATGCATTACAGAGTCTGTGGGCATGTATGCAAAGAGCTGGCCTGCCTAAAAAGAGGAGCAAGGCTGTACAGGTTGTTCTCCTTCAGCCGTTTTATACGCTGTCCCACGGCCACGACCCTCAACAACCACAACAGAATGAAACACCACATATGCCATCCTTTTGAACAACCGAGTACAGGTATGGCATTGATTTTAGTTACACGGCGATATTTATTATGAACCGTGAAATAGAAAACAAAAACATGATTGGATACCCAGTACAGTACAGGTCATTCTCCTTCTGCCTTTTTAGAATAGTATTCCGGACCCCCAACAAAAACAACAGCATGAAAGAGGAGATATGTCATCCTTTTGAATAATAGATTACAGGAAAGGCATTGATTTTAGAATCCCAGAGATCATTTATATGACCCGGGAAATAGAAAAAAACATTGATTAGACACCCGTTACACTTATTTATCCTCAGGCATTTTTAATAAGAGGGTCCCGGAGCCTCAACCGAAACAACAGCATGAAAGAGGAGATATGTCATCCTTTTGAATAATAGATTACAGGAAAGGCATTGATTTTAGAAACCCACAGATCATTTATATGACCCGTGAAATAGAAAAAAACATTGATTAGACACCCGTTACACTTATTTATCCTCAGGCCTTTTTAATAAGAGGGTCCCGGAGCCTCAACCAAAACAACAGCATGAAAGAGGAGATATGTCATCCTTTTGAATAATAGATTACAGGAAAGGCATTGCTTTTAGAATCCCAGAGATCATTTATATGACCCGGGAAATAGAAAAAAACATTGATTAGACACCCGTTACACTTATTTATCCTCAGGCCTTTTTAATAAGAGGGTCCCGGAGCCTCAACCAAAACAACAGCATGAAAGAGGAGATATGTCATCCTTTTGAATAATAGATTACAGGAAAGGCATTGATTTTAGAATCCCAGAGATCATTTATATGACCCTTGAAATAGAAAAAAACATTGATTAGACACCCGTTACACTTATTTATCCTCAGGCCTTTTTAATAAGAGTGTCCCGGAGCCTCAACCAAAACAACAGCATGAAAGAGGAGATATGTCATCCTTTTGAATAATAGATTACAGGAAAGGCATTGATTTTAGAATCCCAGAGATCATTTATATGACCCGGGAAATAGAAAAAAACATTGATTAGACACCCATTACACTTATTTATCCTCAGGCATTTTTAATACGAGGGTCCCAGAGCCTCAACCGAAACAACAGCATGAAAGAAGAGATATGTCATCCTTTTGAATAATAGATTACAGGAAAGGAGTTGATTTTAGAATCCCAGAGATCATTTATATGACCCGGGAAATAGAAAAAAACATTGATTAGACACCCGTTACACTTATTTATCCTCAGGCCTTTTTAATACGAGGGTCCCGGAGCCTCAACAGAAACAACAGCATGAAAGAGGACATATGTCATCCTTTTGAATAATAGATTACAGGAAAGGCATTGATTTTAGAAACACAGAGATCATTAGTTGCAACCGTGAAATCTCAAAAAACTTAGATTATTCACCAAGTACACTTATTTATCCTTAGGCCTTTTTAGCAGAGGCTCCAGGACCCTCCACAAAACCAGCAGCATGAAAGAGGACATATGGCATCCTTTAGAAAATTAGATTACATGAAAGGCATTGATTTTAGAAACACAGAGATCATTAGTTGCAACCGTGAAATCTAAAAAAAGATAGATTATACACCCAGTACACTTCTTTATCCTTAGGCCTTTTTAGAAGAGGCTCCCGGAGCCTCAACAGAAACAACAGCATGAAAGAGGACATATGGCATCCTTGTGACTAATAGATTACATTTAAGGCATTGATTTGAGAAACCCAGAGATAATTTGTTGCAACCGGGAAATCTAAAAAAAAATGGATTAGACACCCAGTACACTTATTTATCCTTAGGCCTTATTAGCAGAGGCTCCAGGACCCTCAACAAAACCAGCAGCAGTAAAGAGGACATATGGCATCCTTTAGAAAAATAGATTTCTGGAAAGGCATTGATTTTAGAAACACAGAGATCATTAGTTGCAAACGTGAAATCTCAAAAAACTTAGATTATACACCAAGTACACTTATTTATCCTTAGGCCTTTTTAGCAGAGGCTCCAGGACCCTCCACAAACCAGCAGCATGAAAGAGGACATATGGCATCCTTTAGAAAATTAGATTACATGAAAGGCATTGATTTTAGAAACACAGAGATCATTAGTTGCAACCGTGAAATCTAAAAAAACATAGATTATACACCCAGTACACTTCTTTATCCTTAGGTCTTTTTAGAAGAGGCTCCCGGAGCATCAACAGAAACAACAGCATGAAAGAGGACATATGGCATCCTTGTGACTAATAGATTACAGGAAAGGCATTGATTTTAGAAACCCGGGGATAATTTGTTCCAACCGTTAAATCTAAAAAAACATAGATTAGACACCCAGTACACTTCTTTATCCTTAGGCCTTTTTAGCATAGGCTCCAGGACCCTCAACAAAACCAGCAGCAGGAAAGAGGACATATGGCATACTTTTGTAAATTAGATTACAGGAAAGGCATTGATTTTAGAAACACAGAGATCAGTTATATGACCCGGGAAATAGAAAAAAACATTGATTGGACACCCAGTACACTTCTTTATCCTTAGGCCTTTTTATAAGAGTGTCCCGGAGCCTCAACAGAAACAACAGCATGAAAGAGGACATATGGCATTGTTTTGAAAAATAGATTACAGGAAAGGAATTGATTTTAGAAACACAGAGAAAATTTGTTACAACCGGGAAATCTATAAAAACATTGAATAGACACCCAGTACACTTCTTTATCCTTAGGCCTTTTTAGCAGAGGCTCCAGGACACTCAACAAAACCAGCAGTAGGAAAGAGGACATATGGCATCCTTTGTGAAAAAAAGATTATAGGATAGGTATTGATTTTAGAAACCCGGGGATAATGTGTTGCAACCGTGAATTTGAATAAAAAAAATGATTGGATGGACACCCAGTACAATTCTTTCTCCTTAGGCCTTTTTATAAGAGGGTCCAGGACCCTCAAACAAAACACCAGCAGGAAAGAGGACATATGGCATCCTTTTGAACAATAGAGTACAGGAAAGGCATTGATTTTAGAAACCCAGAGATAATTTTTTGCAAATGGAAATTTGAATCAAAAAAATGATTCGATGGACACCCAGTACACCTCTTTCTCCTTAGGCCTTTTTATAAGAGGGTCCTGGACCCTCAAAAAAAAACACCAGCAGGAAAGAGGACGTATGGCATCCTTTTGAACAATAGAGTACAGGTACAGCATTGATTTTACAAAACCAGAGATCATTTTGGTCATTTGTTAAATAGAAAAAAAAAATGAGTGGACACCCAGTACACCTCTTTCTCCTTAGGCCTTTTTATAAGAGGGTCCTGGACCCTCAAAAAAAACACCAGCAGGAAAGAGGACGTATGGCATCCTTTTGAACAATAGAGTACAGGTACAGCATTGATTTTACAAAACCAGAGATCATTTTGGTCAATTGTTAAATAGAAAAAAAAAAATGAGTGGACACCCAGTACACCTCTTTATCCTTAGGCCTTTTTATAAGAGGGTCCTGGACCCTCAAAAAAAACACCAGCAGGAAAGAGGACATATGGCATCCTTTTGAACAATAGAGTACATGTACAGCATTGATTTTACAAAACCAGAGATCATTTTGGTCAATTGTTAAATAGAAAAAAAAATGAGTGGACACCCAGTACTATAACAATAAATGGTGAGAGACAGCACCTTTTCAAACAGGGGCACAGGAAAGGGTTAGCCAAACCCCAATGTCAATCTCAAAAAGGTAATTTTCCAGCCTCCAGTAAATTTTAAAAGACCTTTATTAGTTTCTTACAGGGTCCATTATAACAACGACGTTTCAAACCTATACCAGGTTCTTAATCATGTTTATAGAATAGTATACAGGTGTGTCTTTTATACCTGTCCATTTCCTATAAGATTGCACAACAGTGCCATCATGTGGTCAAAATTTAAAATTACAAGTGATAAATAAAAATCTTCAGTTATACAACTTCTTATACATCTCAAATTAAATTTTTAAGTTAGTTGCCATCTTCTTCTTGATTTTTATGTGTGTTTATCACATGCAACATTAAAACCAAATACTAATACATCTACAAATAAAACCTATACACATAAAAAGTTGGAATCAAATTTGCTACTACAGATAAATGCTGCAATTATCAATTAGAAAAATAATGACCATTCAAATTCTTTATTCAAACCTTCAGGTATCATAGTATTTAACTTATTAATCCAATACATCTCCCTTCTTTTAAGCAATTGGTCCCTGTCACCTCCCCTTCTGGGTCTGTCAACTTGTTCAATGACTTGAAATCTCAGTTGACTGATGTTATGGCCCATGGAGAGGAAGTGACAGGAAACAGGTGCCTCTATATTTTTATTTCTGATATTGGATTTGTGTTCAGTGATTCTTGTTCTTACCTCCCTGCTAGTTTCACCTATATAAATCCTGGCACACGGACATTTAATGAGGTATATAGAGTATGTGCTTCTACATGTTAGATATTTTTTGATTGATTATTTGGTCCCCTTGATAGGGTGGAAAAATTCCTTCCCCTTTATTATGGAACTACAGTGACTACAATGTAGGCAAGGATAACAACCTCTATTATCGGGTCCTATTGATGTTTGAATGCTTTTCTTTTTGCTACCTATATCTGCTCTTACCAGCAAATCTCTCAGGTTCTTAGTTTTTTTATAAGCTACTATAGGTATGTTTTTGAAATCTTCAACTTGAGGATTGCATTCTCGAAGTATATGCCAGTATTTATTAATAATATGTGATATTTTAGATCCTAAAGTATTGTATTGGGTTACAAAGACCATTCTGTTTTCTTTTGTTTTATTTTTTGTATTATCTTCTTCCTTATTATTAAAGTACTCTAATTGTTTTGTAATTAGTTCTTCTGGATACCCTCTTCTTTTGAATTT